>NC_056737.1:157246029-157276029 GCF_019279795.1 Protopterus annectens | reverse complement strand
AAACAATATGAAAGATAGCTAGGGATGTGCAGGATGGGTGTAGGGAAGGTCCATAGCTGTCCATTTCTTCTACAGCAACAGCTGTGCATATACACAGAATTTTGAGGTAAATTTAGACACTGAAATCCCTGAGAGAGGGGTGTGGACAGCAATAATGTGTTGTGAATCCAACTAGACCAGATTACATGTGTCCAGTGGACACATGTGCAAAATGGACAGCTATGCAACATTTTTTTGGGAACAGATTGCCCTCTTTTTTTTTAAGCTGAGAGTGTGATGTTGGGGAATATGGTATATTTGGGGAGGTAGGTTGGGTAGGAATACAGACAAGACAGACACAACAGCATACAGGGGCAGTATATAACACATGTGGGGGGGGGTAAACACCTTGGACAAGGAGGGGTGTTTGGTTATCAAAAGCCCATGAGCCCCCAAATGGATACAGTGTGGTTAAGGTCCTCACCTATGGGGAGTCACCTCTGCACCTTCATGGCCACAAAGGTGGATGTGCTGGGGGCTGAGCAGGATGGGCAAGCTGACCTTCTAAATGCACCACATGGCCCTTAAGCTGGCATAGCAGATCTCTCAATTCCTTGTGGAGCTTGCTACGCACCACGCCATGGACCTGGCTTTGGGTGAGAGGATCCCGTCTGTGCCTGTGCCCGGGGGGACATTCCCATCCCTTGAGGCAATTTCACCCGAAGGTGGTGCAGGACCAGCAGATGAGGAGGTCCTGGGGTGGGTCCTAAATGTGCTGAGGCCTGGTGCCACAGCCAGAAGAGGCAGGAGAGGTAGATCCGCTGGGATCGTCCTTCACAGATGTGCTATGGTGTTGCAGTTTTAGAACATATGTTGGTTAGTAATGTAAACACATTCCAGGATAAGTTATAACAGCATGCATCAGTATTCCCATTAACCCAAAACAACAGATTTGGAACATTTGCATAGCAAACAGAACACATGCATATATGGAACCACAGTGGACATTACACTGGCATGCAGGTTACATTGATAGCAACAGGCCACCAAGGATAGTATTTGAACAGGGAACATTAACTGGAATACATTTCAACATTTGTAGAACAATAGGACACATGTCCCAACACTACATTTGGTGGAAAACATACCCATTCATTTATGTGTTTAGATTATTGGTGAAGATAAGGTGGGGAGAGAAAGAGATGTCAATTAACAAATGTAGATCCTTGCAGTGGACACAGCTTTAATGATCATTGCTCTAATCATTAGTCTACAGGTATTATTACAACAACCTATGGCCTTGGGTTGGGCAGTGGTATGTTTGTAAACAGTGTATAATTACAGCCTTCTTATAGCTACTTTATACCTTCTCTTACCTGGAAGACCTGTGGAGGGAATGTTTGTTAATACTACCTGACTGTTTCTACCCACATTCACATAGTCAAGGTTACATACATGCACTCATACTGTGTGTGTGTGTGTGTGTGTGTGTGTGTGTGTGTGTGTGTGTGTGTGTGTGTGTGTGTGTGTGTGTGTGTCTGCTACTGACATACTCTGCCTTGATTTCTATTTGTCACCCTAGTTGTTGGTAGCAGGGACCGGTAGCTGAGACAGCATGACACGTTTGAACATTTCTTGGGGAGACCACTTGGTGTATGTACTTATCTTGCTGTCATTTGCAGCCTTGAGGTTGGACTGTGGGTGTTGAACATAGTATAACTACAGCCTTCTTATAGCTACTTTATACCTTCCCTTACCTGGAAGACCTGTGGACGGAATTTTTGTTGACACTACCTGACTGTTTCTACACATATTCCCAAAATCCTAGTTGAAATTCTGCATACAACTTACTACCAGTCCCGAGATTCGAACCGTGGCTGTTTCTGCTAAAAATACAAGTTTGTGTTTCATCAGAAGGATCTGTTGAGAAACTGCTGTTTTTTTCCTTGAATGATTTCTGCCTCATTCTCTCTTTGTTGTACAATCTGAGTTTGTAATTACAACATTCTTATACATACATTCCAATACATACCTTTTGACATAGCACAGTGTGGAAACTAGTGGGTAACACAACATTATGATTCAGATAACAGATCTTGGTGCATGAAACATTTCATATCAGTTAATCTTGTGTCTTACAGAGGCACTAACTTTGTCAGATGAGACTTGATTTTTTAATGCTTTCAGAGCTATAGTTGCTATGCAAAACCTGTACACATTTCATTTCAATTCATACCATACCAGAATAAACATAACCAGTCCAGGGTTTTGAATTTTATTGACAGGCAGTTACAGTTTTATTTATGTATAACCTATATGAGACTGTTACTGTAATATTGTCTGGATTATTCAGTACAAAACATACCCATTTTTAATACTGCCAGGTGACATTCTACTCCTTTATATTTATTTGGTATGAATACTACAAGCTAGATTGTTACTTACCAGCCTCGCGATGCAACCTTTGCAACCTGCTTGCATGGGCTTCCTGGTTCACAGCTCACTCAGCTTGAGCTGTAAAGAAGATAGAGAAAAATGTATGCATACCTATCCATCACATACACAGGCTGGACTTTGGTAAACAGTTATTGATATGAATACTTACACATCTCTGGGACATCACCCCTCTACTGTACTTCCTGGACCCACTGGTCCAAGATCTCTCTCTTCCTCCACTTCAAGTTGGCATAGTGGTGCCAGACCTGCTCACCAGTCCGAGGGATGCCAGTGGCACTGGTGAGATCACAGGTGAGACTTTCTCAGGCTTCCACTTTGTATTTGGAAGCCCTGGTACTGGTCCTGCAGCAGTCTCACATCATGTTTTTTTACAAGGAGTCCTACCATGACCTTGGACTCCTGTATGTCCCAGCACTGTGCCCGAAAGTGCATTCCCTCTCCAACACCTGTCATACTGCCTACAGTGGGGGGCAGCAACCAGTTATGAGCTGTATTCTCACCTGCAAGGTTTAAATATGGCCAATTTCCCACCCTTTGCCATGATTGGACAGTTTTGAATATGCTGAGCTAAGCTAAGCTACGGGTGAACCTGCTTAGCTAAGGTTGGCAGTGCTTAAAAGGGCAGGTTCAGCACTGCTTACCAATGGGCAAATCCACTTAGCTGGGCTACTCATTGCTTAGCATTCATAGTTAAGCAATGCTTACACCTGGTAAGCATAGCTGTGCAATGCTTAGCATTGCTTATGCTTTATTTTATAGACTATCAGCTGTATGGGAGACTGTCATGGTGGTACAGCGGTAACATTGTTACCTCACAGCAAGAGGTTCTCCCGTTTGATTCTCGGCTGGGCTTGGGAGTACCTTCTGTGTGGAGTCTGCATGTCCTCCCCGTGGTTGGGTAGCATTCGAAAGACATGCGTGCGTAAATGGGCATGCCTTCGTTGAAGGTTGGGCATCGAGCTGGCACCTTGGCATTTCATAAAACTCTACTGCCAATCATTAGTGGACTGGAGTTCTGCTGTGGTGACCCCTTACTGGGAAAAGCCGAAAGACAAACAACAACATCAGCTGTATGGGATTGAGTCATCATTCCTGACATATTGTTTACCTTCCCTGATATCCCCCATGTGCTTTTCTTACATTTATTCTTGTGTGACTATACTGTATGGGGCATTGTGTTTATATGGGGGTTTCACAACTTTATTACACTGACACCTCACATTTGGACCTACTACACTACTCTGGTTAACAAATATATGTTACTTACTACCTAATTATTTAAATTATGTACTGCTTTCACATGTAAAATGCTAATTGGTTTCAGTGGTGATTGAACCAGGAACAACTAATTGCAAAGTGAATGCTCTAACCACGTCACTATTTCTGCAGTGCTATGATTTGAAGTATATTCCTATTTAGCTCCTTATGGTGTATAAGCTAGGCTGAACAGAGCTGCACAATGCACACACCCACTCAGCTATGCTTAAACTTTATTCTGGACTGAAAAAAAATTAAACTGTTGTGTTTTATTTTTGTAATGTAGGGGTATGCACATTCATTTCTGCAACATTATCTGTGGGGGGGGGGCTATGCTTTTCAAACGGTTATGACATGACAGGCTTTGCATTTGAGAGGTATGCTCCATGGAACTCTCAACTGTACAAATCTTCAAAGAATGTCCAGATTTGTGCCTTATATTTTTATTCCATTTGTCATACAATTGTGGCTTTCTGGCAGATTAGTGGCAAAGCATTAAAGACAGCAGTTAGTAAATAATGTCAGACATTTGAGTTTCACACTTCATACCCTTTGGGTAATTCATGCTAATGCAAAGCTTGTCATTCTATCTACTTTATAAGTTTGTGAGAGCAATATCTCACATTTGATCCTATTTGCCCCTTTGTTTTTATGGCTTTGTCCAGATTTCTTGTGAGGTTGAATGTTATTGGTGACCGCGGACACTCTCGCTACATTTACATTGCTGTATAGCAATTATGGAGTGCAGGGGGGCATGTGTATTGTGAGACACTGCTCTCAGACACACCCCCTGCACTCATACATAGAATCATGTCCGTATTACAGCACTGCAGCACGCCTTCATGAATATGCATGGCACGCTATTATGCTGCATGGGAATGGTCTCTTCCTTGCAAGAATAAGCTATTCTTGCACAAAAGTTTGCTGAATCCTGGGGAAAGACTTTTATTTTGATATGACAAAAAAGGTCCATCATGAATGTATCTACATTTTAGACATTGTCAGCATGTATATGTCCCAAGCCTCTCAAGAGTACAAGGTAAATCAACTTTAGTATAATTGCTTTGTACGAATGCTTCAAGATTGATTCCTCTTTTATAGGAATGTGACGATGGGTCTCCTACTATAGAAAGAAGTTCAGAATGACCTCTTATAATATTCTTCTTCTTCTTCTTTTCCTGGTTCGCCACAGCAGATCACCTGTCTGCTCATGATTGGCAGTGGAGTTTTACAGTGTTGAGTTGCCACCCTGGCACCCAACCTTCCACAGAAGGTGCAAACACACACACACACACACACACACACACACACACACACACACACACACACACACACACACACACACACACACACACGCACACACACACACACACACACACACACACACACACACACACACACACACACACACACACACACACACACACACACACTCATGCCTAGGGCCAATTTAGAGTGTCCAATCCACCTACAACATGTCTTTGGGATGTGGGAGGAAACCAGAGCACCCGAAGTAAACCCACGCAACCACAGGGAGGACATGCAGACTCTGCACAGAAGGCACCACAGCTGAGGATCGAACTGGAGAACTTCTTGCTGTGAGGTGGCAATTCTAAACGCTGCACCTCTGCAGCTGCCCACCTCTTATAATATTCTAATTATTCAAAATAACTTAAAGTTGTCTACTGACATGTCAAAACAAAAATAATTCATGTGAATATTTTACAGAAAGTAGCAAAATTAACTAATAAATGGAATTTAGAATCAGAAAGAGTTACTAATGAAAAATGTACAGAGTTCATTTTGTCTAGAAGTGACCAATAAGTGGGACATTTTCAAAAACATCTTGATAGATCATTTGAAAGCATTCTTTGATAATGCAGAAATTGTCAGGATTTTAATTTCAAGGAATCTAAAATATATCCTGCAGGCTGACTATTGTAAAGGTGCCATACACTGACAGAGCTAATGTCACCTTTAGGTATAGTACTGCAGTGATTGCAAGTTTATTTAAAAAGGACCTTATGTTGTATTAACACATGTTGATAAAATGTTTGCAGTGAACCATCATTTCAAATGAAACTTACAAGGAGTTTTTATATGTTGCTCTTTGGTCCTTTTGTCCTGCATTTTATATAGGCATGACCACTAGCCACATTTTTAAGAGAATTCAAGAACATATGTATAATATGAAAAGCACAAATGAAACTAACATACTTTTCCAACACATCAAATTATACATTTCATAGAAGAAATTAATTTTTTTGTACAAGATTGTGGGTATTTGGATATGAGGTGTGAACAAGAGAGAAACATACTGGCATTTGTGTTTACAGGCTGATAAATTTCTAGGTCTTAATGAATCAATTAGCAATGCATTTCTTTTAAAAAGTAGTAGCTGAAAAAATCCTTATTAACTATTTTTGTTCATGTATAATCTATTTTTATATGGTATTTTACATGTGATTCTTAGTTGTTTTATGTTATTCACTGAGGGTGTAGTATAATTTTTGTTATGCAATTTTATTCTGTTTTTTAAACTGAAAGTTCTACTGTGATGGTATTTTGATGAAGTTTTATGTACAAGGTGTTGGATACAATTCTAAAGTATTCTTAAACCGCTCAAGTTAATAGTCCACAAGTGTTGTTTTTTATATGTTTAATAGACATGTTCCTGTAACTGCCATTTGTTTTCATACATCACCTTAACCTACAAAGGATGCACATGTTCTTTATACTTCTGATGTCTCATTTGATGAGAATGGTAAAACATAGCCAGGAATATATATTTCAACTTGATGCTGCTAGACACATAAACTGCCATCTCAACAAGTTGTTATACCTGACATGCCTCTTCACCTCTTACCCTCAAAATGCATCTGCCTTCTCTGTACACCTCTTGATATTTGATTGTGAGGAAAACTAAACAATGACCACAGTAATTTATTTCAACCTCTTGATCTTAGATATGTACAGCCTTTCACAGCCAACTAGTCATATCAATGATAGTTTTGCACGAATAATGTAATTGCCCTTTGCTTTAATATAAAGTCTGTCCCTCAAAACACAAGATTCACTATCTGTATGCATTTCTACTATTTGATTGTGAAGAGAGTGAAAGATGTAGTGGCCTGAGTAGTAAATTTCAGCTTTTTGTTCATAGACTCATATAATACCTGCAGGCATTGTAAATATGTGTGTGTGTGTGTGTGTGTGTGTGTGTGTGTGTGTGTGTGTGTGTGTGTGTGTGTGTGTGTGTGAGAGTGAGAGAGAGAGAGAGAAAGAGCTGGAGAGAGATTACTGTTGGTAAAATTGCTTTGAAAGGTACTGCTCAGTCCAAGATGAGTAAAGTCCTGGGGATTAAGTGATTATAACTCTGAATCATAGCTATACAAAGTACAAAACATTAACATGTTGCATTGCTTGGTCATCAAGGCAGTAGTCCATATTTATATACTGTATACCCTTAATGCCAGTTGCTTCATTTTCATACTAATTGATAGGAGTGGTGGGATTCAAACATCATGTGGCTGGTTCCACAGCATTTAAATATTGATGACATCAGTGTAGGAGTTAAAAAATGTAGCCCTTTTGGACACATATTACATTGAATCTGATGAGAATTTGTATAGCCTATAAACCAGTTTTTATAACAAAATATATGTATAGCCCTGCAGCCACAAGATATATATACACCTATATATCTTACATAGCATTTATTTTATTTTTTTTCCCATATTAGACACAAAGGGACTAAATCGCCTGGGAAAGTACACCTCAGATGACTGGAAAATAGGCATACTTGTGTCATTGTATAAGAACAAAGAGGACATTCATAACTGTGGGAAGTACAGAGGTATTAAACTCCCATTACACTGCATGAAAGTATTGTAAAAGGTGAATGATAAATGAATATGCAGAATTGTAGAATGTATGATGAGATATGAGCAGTTTGGATTAATGCAGCACATCAGATCTGATGTTTGTATATAGTAAAGAAGAACTAGAGATGAGGAAATACTCTAGAAGTGGAGAAAGCATATGACAAGGTCCCAAGAACGCTGATTTGTGCAGTCCTGCAATGGTTCAAAGTTCTAGAAAGACTGGTAGACTTAATGCTGGCTATGTACAAGGACTCAATGACACAAGTACAATCAATACTTGGACTCACAGAAAGGGTCCCAGTGTGGGTGGGGGTGCATCACTGTTCATCTCTGAACCCACTCCTGTTCATACAGATGATGGACTACATTAGCAAGCCAGTTGGAAGGGACATGCTAACAAGTGGATGTATGCAGATAATGTGACATTACAAGCAGACTCTGAACAGAAATTTCAGCAAATGATAGGGGAATGGAATACAAAACAGAAGGCACAAGGGATGAAACTGAATACAGACAAGGCAGTTGTCATGGCAGCAAAAGGGTAAAATGAAAACATGCTAAAACTGAGATAGAATGGAAAGTAGTGGAACAGGTTAACATCTTCAAGTTTCTGAAAGGAGTGGCTGAAGAGAAGAGAAATCTGAATGAGGAGGTCAAAGCTAAAATTGGGAATGGGGGTGCAGCCAATTAGCACAAGCTGTCAGGGTTAGTGAGTGACAGAAGAATGGCAAAAAAAGCTAAAAAGTAAGGTGTACAAAACAGTGGTGTGACCAGTACTACCATATGTTACAGAAACATGGGCAGTGAAGGTAGAGAAGTTGAGGAAGCTAGAGGTGATGGAGGTAAAGTGCCTGTGACAGTTGGTAAGATGCACACTGTGGAACAGGTGATGAAATGAAGACTACAGAGCAGAAGCTATAGTACTTCCAATTGCATGGAAGATCAAAGAAAACAGATTATGGTTGTCCAGACAGAGGTACAGGAAACCAGAACATGATTTGGTGAAGAACATTTCAGAAAGATGAGAAGAATGCAAGAGGAAATAAAGATGTCAAACAAAGAGACGGATTGTGCGAGGGACCTTTTACAGCCAGGCATGACTGTTGAAGAAGATAAGAGAGTGGCATTGAATTGAGACAGTCGGTGATAGTTGATGTGACACCCTGACCCCATGTAGAAAATGGGAAAAGAGGGAAACCAATGATGACAATAAAGCAAAGAGGCTGAAATGAGCTTAGTCAAATACTGAGACATGTCAGTGTCAAAGTTGCCTAAAGAAACAAGGTCAAGGTGAATTTTTTATGCTGGTATGTCCAATGATAGCAATCCAGTCTACAACTGAATGCAGACTACAGAAACTAGAAAAAGCCAGGTAGCAGTAAGTGTAGAGCAGACATGAAAGCAATTTAGTCCATCCCCAGATGACTTCAAAATGTATACTGAAATGTAAAGAATATAGCTAGAGCTGGGAGTACAATGTATTGATGCACTATAAAGAATGAAACAGCCTGATGAAGGAGAAAGAAAAAGCAACACTGGTATAAGAAAGAGATGCTGTTTCTTCATCAGTGGCATAAGAATAACAGGGAAAGCTGAATACTCCATGGCAAAGTCAGTACCAGTAGTTTCCCCAATACAAAGAAAGGGGTGATTTTGATAGTTTTACGCAGGCATTTAAAATGGTTTGTAATCAGCACAAACTTGACCGAGGGAAATGATTAAGGCTTTGAGGTCTTCTGATCACTGATATGGCGAATTATGCTATCCCCAAAATGTTAGATGCCAGTAATCTGAACAGATTAAAGATGAACACTGTTTGAGTATTGTAAACTGACCCCTGAAATCAGAGAAAATAAAAGAAAGACATATGACAGTGTGAATGACTGTATTGCAGAAACAAGTTTTAACTTTCATAAGTGGGGCACAACTGCATATGAAGGAGGTACTCAACACAGCAGATAGGTTTAAGGAACCAATGGGACAATCTATATTTCCACAGCTGGTTGCATAGGCAAATGGTGAAAACATTGGCTCAAGCAGACCATAAGATCTTGAAGTAAAATGCTTCCAGTGTAACATGATAGGACATGTATAGTCCTCATGTATAGTCCACAGTGACAGGTTATGAATAATATGTGAGGATCCCAATAAAAGTAACAATAAAGTAGTTTTAGGTTGTCTTGATTCTGCAGCTACTCCAAATTATCAGAAAATCCTACAGCCAATAACTCTATTCTGGTAGAGGACTGTTCTGTTACAATGTATACAACTATTGTTAACTCTGCAGACTGAGAGAGAAGCATTGTCTGCCTGAGTGATCCACTCCAGTTAGAGAATGGAAGAGACATCGTTTCAGTATCATTGGCCAGCATACTTTTGGAGTGGGAAGAAAGTGGGAACAAGTAGGCAAGCAGATGGCTGTGTTTGATGATATCCAGCGATGTTCTAATAAGTAATAACTTTGATAACACTGTACTTTATATATGTGGTTATGTGCAGCCAGGCATGAAGGCACTCACATGGGAAAGGTCACTCATTCAATACCCAGCCAGTAACTCCAACAGATGCTCTTTATGTGGCCACTTCAAAAAAAGTGGTGGTAGTGAAAAACCTGAAATATAGCCATAGTTGTCAGAAAGTACTGGACTTTCTACAAAAGGACTAATTCCAGGGGGAAAATGGTTAATAGCACTTAGTCTAAATTGGAGATACAGCTGTCAAAAACTACTGAACAAAAGTTAGAATGGCAGCTGAGAAGGAGGATTACAATGGGATAGGTAAGACACAGCTCTCAAATCCATGTTTACAAAACTGTGTTCTTGGTCCTCAAGGGCAGAGGGAATTTATATACTGGGAAAAAGTTTCTGGACTAAAGGTGAATTCCTATAGAGATGTAGAGAGAAGTGATACAGCAATTGGTTGCCCAAAGGGCCTACCATCAGGCACTTTTTGCTATAGCTCATAATATTTCTTTTTCAGACCATATGAGTGTGAAGCAGACAAATAAAGACCTTGCACTTCTTTATTGGCAAGTTACTACAAAGGGGCACCACAAAGCTTGTGAGCAGTGTCAAAAGATTAATGTGATAAAGCCAGGATTTACAGAACTGGTTGAACATCATGTAGAAACAGAGACCAAGCAAACATTCAAAAAGAGAAGGTTGTGTATTAAAGAAATGTGAGATAAAATGACAAAAGTGTTCAGCCCTGTCAGAAAAAAAAAATTGTAAATTGTGTATGGGAAATGAGATATAACTTTTAATTCAAATTCTTTTCCTTGACGATTCTCATCAAAACTCAAATGTCTAGGAAGAAGGGAGATTTGTAAGGAGAACTGCAATGGTGTGGGTTTGTGTGGCTGTTCTTCCGAAGAAAAATATAAGAAAAGTGAGCCAGCTGTGTTAAAGATTGTCAAATTTAAAAAGCATGTAAATAATTATTTAAAATAAAACTAAAAGAAAATATAATGTACTTGCCTTATCAGAAAAATGCAATGCATGAAAAATGTGTATAATGGCTGTAACTGCACTTACCACTATGGAGTTGCAGTGCAGATCAAGAGTAAAACTAAGCCTTGCCCCAGGATTCAGCAAGATCTGCATAGCGTGTAGGAATAGTGCAAGAGCTGCTGCAGGCAATATGGCTGCCGTGCGATCCAGGAATAAGCTCCCAGGATGTGCACGAATGCTCCTTCCCTATTCCTGCACAGACACAGCTCCTGTATGCAAACTACCCCATTTGCAGGTGAAAACCATGCAAATGAGGTGAATTTGCGATCCAGGAAGCTGGCAGCCGGCCATGCAGGACTAGTGTAATCTGCTGAAATGTACTCGGTTAGTAACTGAGTACCTTTCTGCAAACTACAAAATGGAGCCATGACAGCTCCAAATAAAGGGTGTATATAATGTGTTAAGCATGTCAATAGCCAAATATATGGCCATTGGCATGGAAAACTGTTGCAAAAATAAAAAAATATAACTTTTATTTTTTTTGGCCAATTTCGGCTGTTTAAGCATAGAAATGGGATCGGCCCGAAAATACAAAAAAACCCTTGAAATAAGCATTCTATCCAAAATCATAATGCCATTATATTCAATGGCAGGCAGAAGCCAACATGGCCAGTGAATAGTGGTTGCTAAGGGGGAAGGGTCAGTGTCAGACTTGTAACTAGGCATTAGCAGGCAGTCCTATGCAAATGAGGGGAATGATACTGAATCCCAGATTCCCCCTCATGACTAGCCTGCACCCAACCGTGTAGGTGCAGAAAGACCATGGTACAAGCCTAAGAGCTAGCTGACATCATAGAGGGGTGTGTCAGGCATACTATAAGCTTATTGGAGCCCTGTGGCTCGGGTTTGCCATTAGCTTAGCAGAGCTAAACAAGGGTGTGTGTTTGAAGCTGCCAAGCACTCTTTACATTGCCTAAGTGGGTGTGCACGCCTTGCACCATGTTTTAAAGGAAAAAAATAAATAAACCAGGAAAAAGCAGCTCCGTGCACATCTGAGCACTGTGTTTGCATGGTGTGCCTCAGGGCTTAAACAGGAAGGCAATGGGAAGGGAAAACAGCAGTAGGAAGGTAATTAAGGAGAACTAGCATAGCTGGCATGTGAAATGTATCAGAATCAGCCAATTACACGGGCAGCAGCCCAGCCCAGCCCAGCACACCACTATAAACTATGCAAACACCTTTCCCTCTGGTTTTTCTAACAAATTCTATACCACTGGTGTACACAAGTGGGGAAATTTTACCAAACAAAAGCAACAAAATGATAGGGGCTGTAGCCGCTATCATAAATCAACATGTGGAAGTGGCTGAGGGTGGTGAGGATGAGAATGCTGACAACCAACCCACAGTGAGGAGGAGAAGAGTGTATAGACTCAGGGTAACCTACCAAGAGCTACATGAGCTGGAGATAGTGGAGTGCTATAGGGTGGACAGGGACCTCCTACACCAAATTGTTGAGCTGTGGTCGGACACACCTCACACAGAACCAACAGAGGGGAACCCATCCCAGTGGATACAAAGGTATGTGTAGGCCTAAGAATACTAGCCACAGGTACCTTCCAAAGGCCAACTGGGGATATTATTGGGATCTCACAGGCATCAGCATCTGGGGTACTCCACCAGTTCCTGGATGCCATGTCAGCACATGCTGGTGAGCACATATATTTCCACAACAGCTGTGAGGCGTTGACCAGCAATATGTGTCTCTCTTCCACCAAATAGCAGAATACCCTGAGGTAGTGGGTGCTATAGACTGCATGCACATATGCATCAAAGCACCACCTGGTAAGAGGGGTAGGGCCTACATCAACTGCAAGAGCTCCCCCTCCATCAACTGCCAGGTCATGTGCGATGCCTAGGGCATTATAATGAATGTGTGTGTGTGCTGGCTGCCCTGGAAGCAATCACAACTCCCATTTCTGGCATATGAAGCAGCTGTACCAGAGATTTGCCAGTGGGGACATCCCTTACCACCACCTAGTGGGGGATGCTGATTATGCACTGGAGCTGTGGTTGATGACACCCATCAGAAATGCACACACACCCAAACAAGAATTCCATAATGAGGCACACGCACAGACCAGAATCATAATAGAGCATGTGTTTGGGATGCTCAAGTCATGATTCCAGTGCTTGGACATATCCGGTGGAGCCTTGCAGTACTCACTAGCTACATGTACCCAAACTGTCATTGTATGTGCCATGCTACACAATATGATCCTGTGGAAACAGCTGCAGCAGAAACAGCACGGAGCAGGGCAACACAGCCCCCCACCATTGCCAAGGCCTGCACAGGCACAGAGTGACTCAGAGCAGAACAATTTGAGCTTGCCGCAGTAAGCAGAAGGAGGTGTGCCCAGTATGCCCAGGCCATGGCAAAGAGGCAATGCATAGCACATGCACTGACACAGTCGGAACCCAGGGAATAACACCCCTCTCTGACTCGCACATACAGTAAAAGGGATGCCAAACATGACACTACCTGTGCTTAACCATGTATAGGGAGTGTACTATTTGCATCTGACATAGTCAGCCCTCCATCATCATCCTCAGTATTGGCATAGCCACAAGGTAAGTCACTCTCCCTATCAATTGCTGAATGGAGTAGTATGTTTTGTTACTTGTATCTATGGTATGGATGTGAGCATGCAAGGGAATCGGGTCACTGAATGGATACCAGCAGATAGTAGACACCTATAGTGGCAGCATGAAATCTGTAACAAATACTGGTGTCACCATAGTAGCCAGTACTAGACAAGGTGACAAAACTCACTGCAGGAAATGTGTTGGGCTACATGTCTGCCCATAGGACACACATGCCAGTCAGGGAGGCTCACATACCCAACAGTCTCAGCCAGCAGGAGAGGCATAGACAAACACAAACAAAGGCTGTGCTAAGGCCTCTGATTGATGGCTATGGAGAACATCCCCCTCCAGACCTGCACAGATAGATTACAACAGGTCAGGCAGTGGGGTGTTAGTTCTCAAGGGTAAGAAGTCTGAAACTGAAATGTAGGTCAATCAAACCTAAGACCTGTAGTACATTGATATGCCTCTAGTCAGCATGATAGGCCAGAATACAGAATGAAATGGAGTACCTGAAATACAAGTACAGTCATAGCAAATGTGTACACGTGCCAGGTCTGCCCCCCCCAATCCTATGTAGAAATGTAGTAACATGTACGTGTAGGTATAATAACAGTGGAGCACAGATTACTTGAGCCGGCCAAAGTAGCACGATAGATTGTAGCATGTGTACAATATGCAGGGCTGCATGTGTTAGGTTGGTGTGTGTCATGTATTTTGTGAGAGTGGTCAGGATGTAGGTATGGTGAGGTTTGTTCTGGTGGCCATTGGCCAGTACTGCTGATGACAGGGCCAGGTTCTCCCAACTGCAGTGCCAAAAACAATGCATCCCAGCAAAACACATTACAGCAGTAAGCCATAGTAAATGTTTGGAAGTAATATCTGTCACCATTTGAAAGATGAACATGGCATGAATGTGTGCCCAGACATACAAACAGTACACAGGTGGAAGTACCCTAGAAAGACAGTGTATAATATGTTACTGTCAAATGGACTCACCTTTGGAATTGTACATACAGGTTAGCAGCACATTAGTTGGGTTTTTAGTATGGAATACCAATGTCGTCTGGCCAAACACTGGCAATCCACAAAGGTCACAGGTATGAAGTATTGAGAAACTATTGACGTCCCTGCACAAGCCAGCATAAGTGGAATGCCCCATGCATATCTGTGAGTCAGATACAAGTAGTGTCGATAGCACACATGCACCCAGCTCACCCCACCATCACCCACAGGTACCTCTCTGGTCTTATACCTACTGTTGGGAATGAGGACAATATAACCTCCACCTGTGTATGGCAATAGCCAAAGAATGCAGCATGTAGAACAGGTGGCCCATGCAGGTGTGTCCCTAGCTGTAAGCAACACCCTGCCAGCATCCACACCACTGGATCAATAATGATAGACAGTATTGGTATTAACACCTTGCACACCTACCCTGTCACCCTTGGGAATATAGTGTCTTGCAGTCTGGGACTGTAGGAGTGACACAATGCAACAGCCTGCTACAGCTGGCCTGCATCACTACCAAATGGCCTACAGTCCTCTGCCAAAGGCCTGTGTCTCACCCATACTGCCAATGTATGTTATGTCATGAACTCCCAAATAACAACATAACACAGTCCACAGAACCCAAATGCAATGCCATGTGGACAAATCTCAGTAACATGTCCACCATGTCCTACTGCATGAACTGTGGACCAACACCAAATTACTGCTGGGATGAGGTGATAACTATAGGGAACTTATCAGATAATGTTTGCATACTGTTTGGAAGAGGATAGAATAATAAGGGGGTAGGAGCATGGATGGCACGGAGTGCATGAAGTCTGAAGCTCAGCCATGTGCACATACTATCCCTGCCTGCAAACACAGGAATGGGTGGCTACAAACATGCTCATAAACCACAATGTGAAGGGGTAATGTCCAGAATTATGACCCCTGCTTCTGGGTAACCTGTGTGAATCTGTACAGCTATGATGTATGGCCACAGCAGGATATGGCCATACTGTCACTTCGATGGATGTACAACCATGGAATCCTCAGCCACCACTGTACCAAGGTGGTGAACCATTTACACAGACCCATCAGCAAGTGTCTGCACCTTCCCCTCCAGAATGGCATGATTGTGCAAGAATATGTAGGCTGCAGACCACAATACTGGACACAGCTGCAGTCACTCTCTGTTCCCCAGGACATTACTGCAAGCAAATATGTATACCTGACAGTACTTGATGACATAAAACATCACAGTGTAAAACAGTACATATGTCTGAATATCTCTGCTAACACCAAGACCATGTAGCAGAAGCAGCACAGACACAATTACCTACAGTAACCCACTATCCTTAGCCCATTTTGACCCCATATTGTCCACCGATCTACAGATAACTTGCAGAAACAGGTTGCTAGCTGTAGGTGTAGAACACAAAAGCCTGCACTGGAGTACAACCTACCTGGAATGGATTTACACATTCAATACAGAAGGTCATACTGGATATGCTCCCACACTTACAGAAACGAAGCCCATGTCTGACAACAAAATACTGAAAGGTCATACTGGGCATGTTCCCACACTTACAGAAATGAAGCCCATATCTGGCAACAACAGTGGACTATACATATCTGAGAGTCACAGATGTTCGTGCACACACTCCTCAGTGCACACCAGTCATGATTTGCACACACATTGGATAGGAATACACACATATATCCAAGGACAACACACTTTAATAGGCCAAAATTACACATACGTAGATGTGTGGAAGAGGGTGACAGACAGTGACAAAGAGCCTCCCATTATGAGGCTTGTCCCACCCAGCACACATCTAATTGGCTAAAATCACATGATGTGCAAATGTCAATCACTGCAGACATTTGCCTCTGGTATCCCTCAGCACTATAGTGTCTGTGGTGCTTGTGATAACTGTGTAACATGACTGCACAAGTCAGTCGTCATCTAGCAGTTGTATACACGTACCTGTGAAATATAAACCTGTGTGTGCCAGAGTGTTGTGTGTCTGCTTCCAGATGAATGGGTTATGGCCCATGCACACACACTGCACTCCCATTGCCCTACTATGGGAAGCCTGTTGATGTCTTCACCTTGAAATACACATTTGGGGAAAGAGTCACCCTATAAGCTCTGTGGTGCGTGCTATAACTGTGTAATGATATAGTGTGATGTACTAGTTGGGCAAGAGTTCTAATCCCAGACATGGCAACTGTGTGTGTGTATTTGTCTGTGTAGGGATCAATGCTTCTGAGGCCATTCACACTCATTACAATTTCAAATGTCCTACTTTGGCAGGGATGCTGATGTCATTCACTTTGAAATATACCTTTGGGGAGAGAGTATCCCAGTAAGCTCAGTGACATGTCCTATAACTGTGTAAAGCTGTAGTGTGATGTATTAGTTAGGTAGGAGTTCTAATCCCAGACATAGTGACTGTAAAATTTCTGTGTTTGTCTGTGTAGGGATCAATGATTTTGAGGCCATTCACAGTCACTACAACTTCCATTGCCCTACTTTGGCAAGTCTGCTGATGTCATTCACTTTGAAATGCATTTTGGGGAAAGAACTGCCTAATAAGCACCATGGCATGTGCTATAACTGTGTAATGCTGTAGTATGATGTACTAGTTAGGTAGGAGTTCTAATCCCATACATGGCAACTGTAAAATTTGTGAGTGTGTTTGTTTGTCTGTGTAGAGATCAATGCTTTTGAGTCCATTCACAGTCACTACAACTTTCATTGCCCTACTTTGGCAAGCCTGCTGATGTCATTCACTTTTAAATACACCTTTGGATAAGGAATAGTTCAATATGCTCCATGGCACATGCTGTAATTGCATAATGCTGTAGTGTGATGTGCTAGTTAGGTACGAGTTCTAATCCCAGATATAGCAACTATAAAATCTGTGTGTGTGTTTGTCTGTGTATGGATCAATGCTTTTGAGGCCATTCACAGTCACTACAACTTCCATTGCCCTACTCTGGCAAGCCTGCTGATGTCATTCACTTTGAAATATACCTTTGGGGAAGGAGTAGCCCAGTAAACTCTGTGGTGTGTGCTATAACTACATAATGCTATAGTGTAATGTACTAGTTAGGTCGGTGTTCTAATCCCAGACATGGCAACTGTGAGACTTGGTGTGTGTGTGTGTGTGTGTGTGTGTGTGTGTGTGTGTGTGTGTGTGTGTGTGTGTGTGTGTTATACGTATTCTGTGTGGAGGTAGCTCTCAGTGTGTAATAGCAGGACTCATTGTGGAGTGGGTTTTTCAAATTTCTTATATGATGGGCCTATTATATGTCACAATGTCCACCTTTCAAGGATAACAAATGTCAAACAGAAGAGAGGCTGGGGTAGACAATCCATACCCCTACATGTGACATCATGGCTTGGGGAACAATATAGGCAACCCTTGTATTACCTAGAGAACACTCTCCACCCATGTCTCATACACAAACACACTCGGCTAGGCAAAAACCACTATGTTGGCAGTTCCCTGCATATTGCACACAGATAGTAAACATGGTGTGATTGCAGTGGACTACAGAGGACATGGCACCCTGTCCCATCCCTACAATAGGCAAATCATTGCATACAGTGCACCTACGCTATGTTCCCCACTGGGGACTTACAACAACTGCAGAGCCAGCAAATGTAACCCACAAAGGACATATCATGCCTTATACACAGGCCCTGCATGGACAGATGCCACTGACACCAGGGAATATCTGTAGCATGCTGTCAATGTACAACCTGGTGTCTATTGCCAATTCTCACCACATAAGGGCAGGAATGACACATCTGATGACAATATGTCTACACAACATGCCCCAGACACCCCAGATACACTTCCACATGTCACAGAGCATGCATGTGGGACGTGTGCACATCCCAGACACCGTCTATGTTATGGAATATAGAACACATACATGGCAAGCATTGCACAGCATTGGCCACCCACAATAGTAACCTATATGACTGGATGATGAATACAATGCCCACCTGTGTGGGCCAATCCAGACACTACATCCCTGAGCCACACTGCAGACCATTGTCATGTGGCCTGATGCCAAGGTATACCCTTTGCCTAGCCTTGTACAGCCTTCTGGCACAGTCAACCACTACACACCTGTGAAGCAAGGCAAACCTGTGACTGTGTATGTGTGGAGTATAATGATTTGGATGCCATTCACACTCACTACACCTCCCATTGGCCTACTGAAACATGCTTTCTCATGTCAGACACCTTGACATACCCTTTGCCCATGTATCATCCTGATAACCTCTGTGGTGCATGTGATACCTGCGTATTACTGTATTGTGGCAAACTAGCTAGTTAGGAAGTCTAATCCTGACCCTGCCAACTGTGATAATCTGTGTGAGTCCCTGATAATGTGTGGCCGTGTCGGCCTTGACACCTGTTCTTGTGGACAGGCATGTGTACTACACCTACCTTATCCTCCTTTATCACTGTTGCTGATGTCACTCACCATCAAATATACCTTTGGACAGTTCCCCCACCATGTAAGCTCTGTGACACATGCAATAACTGCATATATATATAATAGCAATATATAGTCAGGCAGGGGTTTGAAACCCTGTACTTGTAAGTGTATGACACAAACATGCTTAGGATTTACTCTCCTACCCTCTCCCTGTCTTACTTTGCCACTGTCTGTCTCTCTCACTCCCTCTCTGGTGGATGTGGAGAAGTACACCTGCTTTGCTTAGGCAGCAGCTTGTGTTTTGTAAGTGATGCTCATGATCATCTGATGGCCTCTGCATGAATTGCAGTCCCCCACTAGCTGATAGCATGTGGAACAGCTGTGGTAACATTCTCATAGACAAAAGCATGGAAACACACTCCTATAACTAGGAACATCATGTGGGTGTTGGCCCTTTTTTTTACTGTGAGCAGGACTTCATGTCAGTGTTTGGCAAACAGCATCACAGATCATAGTGGGACATACCTCTAACAACATACACTGTGGAAACAGGCCAACAAACAGCAGGGGGATGTTTCAGACATGACTGCAGAATGTAAGTGTTGCTCTTCTGCATTTGGAGTAATGTTGGTTTAACAGGGTTTGTGTGGATATGACTGGTCTACATGATTTAATACCTGTCATGACAGTGTTATGTGTTTGAGGAAACTCCCACCTGTAAGGTTATCTGCAGACTGGCCATTGTTTGGAGTCTTATGTGTCCTGTGTTAATCACAGATTACCTATCTTAGAACTGCAGAAGCATAGTCTCAGGATTGCAGTCAGTACGTGGTGACAGCCATGAGAGTTACTAACTTAATATCCCTCATAGGACATATGTCACAACAAACCCTGTTGCAACAGTAAATGTGTGAGGTTATCACAGCAACATGTCAATATTGGCCCTGTGTTTGTACCCCCAGCCACAAGTCTGTCAACTTTTGTACATATGTCATGCAGTAAGAGGTGCATATGTTTGGTACACCATTATTTATTGACATCATACCTGATAACAAGCCAGTGAGATTATCAGACTGTTAGATATGTTATGTATAGTAGGAGTTGCATTTGAGGACATAACCTGGGCATTCTGTGGTTGTGTGTACAGTAGTGAGGTCTGTGTACTTATGGTGATTGTCGACAGTATGTGTATTGTGAATATGTACCTTGGCCTGTGTACAGACTGTGGTAGATGTTATTGTTCTTGGTCCTGTTCTATCTGATGTTACATGCTGCTCCAGTGTATGGTACCCTATTGGCATACATGTTTGTAGGGCCAAACACACACATGTCCCATACCACAGACAGGCATCAGACCACAATGTGCTGTGGCCCAGTATATGTAGGGTTAGTGTGTGAGTAGCACATATGAGGATGATGTTGATCAGACAGTCCATATGTTGTAATATTAGGCTTGCTTACCATATGTGGCTGTGGCTGTGTTCACATTGGTTGTGGGTATGCACTTTCACACAGGTGTCTCTTACTCTTTGCTATGACATTCCTGTAGAGCCTGCTATATTTGCAAGTACATGTGTATTCCCCCATAAGAAATGTAGGCCAGTGTTGTGGCAGCCTGCCTTTAGTTTGCACAGTGGTTTGTTACATGCCTAGCAGCTCAGTGTAATTACCCAATGTGATGTTATGTCCAGATATTTGCCAGATGTACTGCTGCCGAGCCACCATAGCTGTCATGTGTTTCTGACAAAGCTGTGGGTTGCTGTACAGATGTATGTCACTAACTAGTGGGTAGTATGTGGCCATGTGACATCTGCACCACCAGTTATTATGTGGCAGGACAGGCAGGAGTGTGTGACTGCATAAACTGTGCGGGCATATGTAGTCCAATATTTACGTGATATACCTATTTACATGGCTGTTAATATCCACATTGTCAGGCTTGGTCCACATGTCTTGCACTAAGGGGAACTGTGTATACCTCTGGACTGACCAGAGTGTGCCAGACTGTCCACATTTATTGGTCATATCTCTGCTGTAGTCCACAGGATAATTATATCAGTGGTACTGTACTATAATGACCTTAGGATGTCTGTCAGTAACTGATGGCATACATGTCAATAACAGATGTGACTTCCCACACACAACATTTCTGTTAAGACAACCCCTGTTACAGTAGCAACAGTCTACATATATACCTGCAATACATACATGACATCCTCTTGCACTAAGAGGTTGAGACTACTGGTTTTGAGGTATGACTCCACTCCATGTTCTGGACATATGGTAAACATATATGTATATAGATATATAAATATATATATATATATATATATATATATATATATATATATATATATATATATATATACATATATACATATCTACATACATATATGGATATATATATATTTATATATATATGTACACACACACACACACACACACACACACACATACATATATATATATATATATATATATATATATATATATATGTATAGATACATATACACATCTATATATGTCTGCACATATACAGATATATAGATACATATGCGCATATAGTTATAGATATCTAGATATATATATAGCAACATATATATATATATATATATATATATATATATATATATATATACAGAGAGAGAGAGAGAGATCTATATATCGCCATATATGTGATGCACTATGCAGATGTATATAAATACATATATATGAATATATATGTGTATGTACGTGTACACATATATCTACATGTGCATATATATATATATATATATATATATATATATATATATATATATATATATATATATATCCATATCCTTGCCATGTGTAAACATTACTGTTGTGCATACCTTCCCAGATCTGTCACACCGTATGTATCTGATATGTGCATATTTAGCTATAACAACATGTGTGATGCCACAGTAATATCACTAACAAGCACTACACAATTGTAGATGTCACAGCAATTGTTCAATACTATTCAATATGTGTACTGACAGACATATTGGAAAAACAACAGCTGTCTTCACAGCTGTCATGGCATAGTGGTTAACTCTTGTGACTATAGTGTACAGGGTCCTGGGTTCAAGGGCTGTTTATTTTGTTGCTGGGCAGAGCAAGAGCTGCTGGATACAGAGTGGTTAAGGTAGTTTTGAGCAGCTTTAAGCATGTTTGTGCAGGTATGCGCAAAGCTAAGCAGTGTTAAAGGTACAGTTAAATGTACGGGCACTTACACTGTGTAGGCTTCGCTTACCAGTGTGCAGATGTGCTTAGCTGTTATATTGCAGCAATGCTGAAACCTGCTAAGCATGGCTCAGCCCTGGTAACCAGTGCTCACATTCCAGTCTGATAACATAGTAGGGTAATAACATCTGTAATAAGTGTATGTAATGCCATGTACATAACATGCATCTATGTGCTGTCATTACAGTAGCAAGGGGTGTGAGTCTCTTGTCTGGGCCACTTGAGTATATATGGCTTGCACAACACTGTTATCTGTGTGAATGTGTTACATACATGGTTAGCATCCCAGGTTATATGCAGTCACACTGCCATGTAGTGTAGCATTACATTACTACTGTTGACAGTGCTTTCCCAAGTAAGAATAGATTGCTAATTGTAGTACTGGAAACAAACATCCCTGCATGCAGAGATGGACTCTGAGTTCTCACTGTTCCTGGTGTGTGAGCTGTGTCTCATTAAATATTTCCTACTGGATAATGATCTGACATGTGGAAAATAACTGTAGACTACTGTGTGTATAGCACATGCCAGTGAGGGCTGCCATTGTGTAGTAATGGCATACTTATTGATGTCAGACATCTGTCTGTCAACACATTCATCGTAATGCATAGCTAGTTGGTGAGCTGATGTCTGTCAGTCCCTGTATAGATGTGCAGATGTCAGGTATCCATCTTGGATACGTACAGGCAATCTATGCTTGACTGACACTGACATGTCTGGCCAGCTGTGTTATAAATGCCACAGATAGGACTCAACACCCTGTATGCACCACATGCCATGGATACCTCAACTACACTACCACAGTCAACCGAACATGCTTGGGTACAGGTCTTCAAGACAGACACTAACCATGTTATGTAGTACATGTTGCATACATGTCAACTGGAGCACCTCACTGGCCCTCTGCAGGAATCACCCAGAGAATTGGCTAATGCATGTAACTCTCATCCTGTGGGTCACCACAGTGGTGTCTGTTGAGAGTTGGCCTGCTGGCACATGGCAGGTGACATCATAGCACTGTACACACATCCTCTACACTTCCCATCTCTCCATGGACAATAGACTTATACACATATGAACACCTGCACCGATGCACCCCAGTACTGACAAATGTGTATGTGTACATTATTGAGAATATTAGTGTCTTTGTGTTTGTAGACCTGTAGTTGGGAATACCCTGAGGCTCTTTACACCCACCGCACCACCCATTGCCATAGTTAGATGTGGATGCTGTGGCTGCTGCTGTACCGACATTACATGTACCTTGTTATGCTCCTCTCCCTAAAGGCTTTGTGGGCCTTGCAGTACCAGCACAACTCTGTTGTACAAAGGGGTTGACAGGCATGGGATACCCACTGAGTGCTGGCAAGTGTGTGTATGTGTCCATGTGTGCATATATGTAGGGTATAGCATTCCGAGACCACATACTCCTATTACAATATGCACTGCCACACAGTATTAGGAATAGTGATGTTGCTGCCCGTAGGAGAGGCATGACAATGCATCACCCTACTATGCCTGTGGCATGTGCATTAGATGCATATCCCTGTAGTAGCACTCTTGGGATGGACAAGGGGTTATATTGCAATCCTGGTCAATGTGTGATGGTGGATATGTCAGATTGTCATCATGGGTTCCAGTGTGTACAATATCCACAGTGGGGTGTGGATGCTGGGTATACTGTAATTACACCATGATACCCCCAGTACATGTCCCATGTACCACTGTATGGTGACCACTGTCACCATCAACCATACAGGTAACTGGTATCACTATCCAGTCCAGTTATGCATGTGCTGTGTGCAACCTACCTGTAACATAATGGACATACTGACAAGGTAGTTAGCACTGATAGGACCAGGTCTCTCAGATTTGTGTCTGGCTGTTATGTATTTGTCAATGTGTATATGATGGTATGTTACACTATGTATTGACCATATGCAACCATTACATCCTCCATTACCATACTGTACATACCTGGGGATGTTCTGCATGTAACATGTAACCTGGAACACACCTCATCCTAAAAGCTGTGTGGTGTTTGCAATTAAAGCCACACACATCAGTAGCACTACATACCTAGGTAGGGGTCTAGTCCTAGTATTGCAAGTAAGAGTGTGCATTTATGTGGAGGGGTCTACTTCAGGTTGAAGAATATACATGTTCCAGGGAGTCATCTGTCCAAGAACTGTGTGGCATATGCTAACATGTCACAGGTATCATCCTGTGGACATACATTCCATCACAACTACTGTTAGCTGTGTAAATGTCCTCTTCCCCATTGTATAGGTGCAGCGATACTGGGATTGGTATATATAGCTGGGTGTGGCTGTTGTGGGTACAGTCAACATCATTGCGGTTACTGTTGAGTGTATCCCCTTGTGTAGCTGGCTGTAATACTGTACAGTTCATGTTAACAGGTTAGGTATTTGTCTATCACACTATCTGTGGTTCTACAGCACCTCTCCCCCTCCAAACGGTAGGGGTGTGCCACCCACACCAGCACACATATGTTTCCTGTGTTGAGGAATGCACTACTTTGGGGAAAGGGACATATAATCTGCTGGTACTATCATCAATGACATTAAACTAGCAGACTGCTTATTCCACAATGTGCTGTTCTGCGTAGTCTGACTTGATGGAATTACATAGGCTACAAATGGGTTCCTTGCACAGGAACATACATCCATGTGTACAATATTCTCTGTGTAATGCATCAACACCTAAGCCTGTGTGTGTTATACACAAACATGTGGTGTGTACCACCCAGTACAATTAACAGCAGCCACCATGCACTCACCTGTATACACCACCCCAGACCTATCGGCCATGTGGCACAGGCAGTAACTGTTATACAGACCTGTGACATGTGTTCACCTGTACCCAGGATATGGCACAGCCAAGGTGTCACCACAGTGCCATACGCCTTGTGAGATATGACAGCAGACCATCCTCCTGCTGACACATGGACACCTACAACACAAATGGAACATTATGGAGACCACAATCACTCAGTGTTAATAACAGCTATAATGCATCATGGCTGGGCAGCTACACTACCTGACATGTAAGCATTAAACATTAATGTTGACAACATGTTCTACAGCAGTACATTGATGCACTGTAGTACAGTCACTGTGTGCATCAGAACCATATTAGCCTGTCCCTGCATCGATGTTATGGACGACAGGGATGTGGCACAGGTATCATTATATGCACAGGGTGTGTTGTTGGTTTGCCAGAGACTTAGGCTGGGCCATATGTTTGACACCATGTGTGTGAGTGAAGGGTTTTAATTACTGATATGGCTGTGGTGATGTGGTGTGTGTAGGTATGGGGTTGCCTTAGGTGTGTTTGTATTGTGTGTGAGTATGCATGCACACAGCTCTGCCATGTGGCTGCCCTATACAAGTGTTTGTTGGGCAGCTGCAGACCATACATGGCAGGGTGTGCAGTTCACAGCCCCCAACCACGGAGATGAGAACTGTGCCTGACAGGGGTTCCACGGGCATGTCCAGGTACAAGCCTTGATATGCTACTCTCCCCTGATGATGACATATGTCCGCTGGAACCAGGTCCCTCCTGGGAATGGCCAGGGCCATGCACATGTGGCCTGCTGTGGTATTGTGTGAACAACACCCCCCTGCAGTGCTGGGGCTGGTGCTGCCACTACTGGAGCAGCTTGGTGTTCTTGCATGTCCACGTTGATCTCCAGATGTTGGTGTTGCTGGCCAATATCTCATGGCTGTCGCACCACTCCCACCACATGCTCTAGCATGCACAATCCACAGTCAAGGAGTTCCACCATCTCACCCCACAGTTTATCCTTGACCTCTGTAAAATAACGGAGGGCACCAGCAAGATCACGGATGTTGTCACTTACAGCGAAAGAGCAGCCCTCTGCAGCCTCAGACCCTGTTTGGTGTACTGTTCCATTTGTGCCGGCACCTCCAGGACAGCCTGAAGTATGCGTCTGGTGGTACCAGATGTGGCACTTCTGCCAGGGGCACTATGACCAGCAGCCCTCCTACGAGCACCCTTGTACATCTGCCTATGTGTTACCCTGCTGGACATCCAGCTATGGCTGCTGTGTCCAGACACAGTATCCATAGATACCACACTGTCCTGTGCACTGCCACCAACCGCCAACTGTCCCTTTGCTTTGGCTGCTGGTGATGGCGTATCTATAGGCACTGTGACTGTGTGTGTGGATGAGGTGGATAACAGGGGGAAGTCACACGATGGTGCAGTTTCAGCCTCTAACAACACCGCCTGTGCCTCAACACACCTATCATCATTTTCAGTGTCTGTATGGACACCGACATCAGATTGCCTATAGGAGCGACCCTGACCCACCTCGCCACCTGTCAGGGAAAAACAAGAAATGCACTTTAAGACATGTATGTCATTGCTTAAAAGTATACACATACACACACACACACACACACACACACACACACACACACACACACACACACACACTGACATTCTACCGTAATAACTACCTGTCCCTGAGTTTACAAACTGCTCCAAGTTTATTCTCTTAAGGTCCCCATCCTGCCTCACACTTGGAAACTTACACTCATTAATACCAATGATTAACGTATAATTCATCTAATTGCCTAGACAAGTGATCACAAAACATGACCTGCTACTCCATTATCTCTTTGACTTGATTGGAGTCGGTTTTACAAGGACTCACTGCTGCATCTAGTGTTCACCCTGGGTTTGTCCAGACATCATAAGCATGGCCCCCATATGTTATGGGCTACTACAGTCACTCAATAATGTCATGCACTGGAGTGTCATACATAACTATTGCTCAGTAGATGCAAGATCTATTGCTCTATTAACTTATTATGTGGACAACAGTAATATTTGGATACACTCACTGGTGTTGTCTAGTAATTCCCCAATGCATCTGTAGTGCTGCATATGTGGGTATTCTTTCACCTTTCTGCTGGTTGCAATTATAACAGTATACCTGGTGTCTAGTTTCCATCCCAAAGCATGTCCCATGCTACAGACCTTATTATATTATCAGCTGTCCTGAGATTATATATCAGACAAGTATTCCTGGTGTCTCATGTGTCAGTCCATGTCCATGTACTGCACAATTTCAAAGGGAAGTTGAGACATATGAACAACCCCACAATCACACATGTGCATACATGGACACACACACACACACACACACACACACACACACACACACACACACACACACACACACACACACACACACACACACACACACACACATCCTACATACATCAAGCCCCCTCCACTCCACCATATTGCACTTACAGACAAAATAATCCCCCCCACACACACTTACAGGTGAGGTTGCACGAAGATATTACAAACAGATTTCCCATTACCCATCTGTCAACATGCATAACATATGATACTCAACAGCATGCAGTGCAGCTATAGTCAATCCATGCTAACAACAGTATACATGTGTGGGATGCATGGGCTGTGTTAGTAGGTGATCCCCCTTTCCCTGGGAAACACTGCACCCGTGTACACAGTATTGCTGTGCCCCTGTACAGCACCCTGCCATGTACTGTGCACAATACCTCACAGGTGTACACACCATTACTGAATGTGTATTACAGTGTCAGTTATGTCTGCTCTGCTGCTCACAGCCCCTATGTGTTTGTCCGATGCATACCTGGGATGATATGTGGACAGATGTCATTTGTGAATGCCTGATGCCTGATTTACAGAAGTCATCATCAGCGGTGCATGTATTACCAATACGATACAATTACACTGAAAACCGTCAAACCTTACAATGGCCATGGGGAGTGTACACACCCTTATTGATATGATGTCCTCTTCCTTGATATGCCATGGGACCATATTACTGCATATGTTAACATTACATGAGCCTGATATGTGACATATCTCCTGTACAATCAAATGCAGTCTCAAACAAATGTGTTAGTTGTGCTGATGTAGACTGAGATGCATACACTTCATGGTTGCATATGTGTGCACACCCTTATCATGATGGTTTGTTGCACCTACTGTTATTTGTACTACAGCAGTCACTATTCCTGGCAGGGGTATACTAGCATGGGCCATCTGCATTTGCCAGTATTTGGTCAGTCTGCCCTACACATGTCCCCCAACTCTGCATGACTGCAAGGTCAACTCATGTGCACATCCCTTGGAGTTCACACATTGCTGTCATTATTGCCGTGGAGTCAGGGTTATGTCTGGCACATTTCCTGGCCCTGACTGTGTGCAGATACAGCCATTTGTAGCATCCTTTGGATTCCTGCTGCAGTGCACAGTTGTGTCATGATGACACCCCCTCCCCACCTTCAGCCTTTTTGCAGATGCTTGACAACTATGGCCTACACATGTGTATCAGTTTGCAGTGTCAGAAACACTGAATACCACATGTAACAGCCTAGTCCCAGCTAATGAACGGCAAACATACAGGTGTGCACTGGCAACAGCATGGTACAGATGAGGATGGTGGGCCTGAGGTGGAGTGAGGTGTTGGTTGTGTAGCACATGTATCTTACGTGATACTGTCTGTAGGTTTCCAATGTGGTCTTGGTACACCAGTACATATTACAACACATGCCTTTTGGGGACCTTTTCTGTTATGCATATGCTACCTGTATAGAGGCCTGGCTGATGTTTCCTGTGGTACAACTGTCTCATGTGATTACCCTAACCATGGGTCACATGTTTGCAGACAAGGCAATTGCTGACATGGGTACTGCACAATTAGTACTTGCTAGACATTTCTGCAACTCCCTCTGTGTTGTGGCATGTTACTAGGCAGCCTGCATGACTGGTTTGCTACATGTGACATCATCTGTCTTGGATGGCCATTTGTTTATTTCCTACATTATTCCTGTCCCATACATCATCACCACATACATGACTGTCTGCACTGTTTGCCATGGTATATGCAATGGTGAGGTATGGCTACCTGTCCAACTCCTGGGTGCTACCTGTTTGATATGGAGTCCATGCCATGGCATGTAAGATATGTGCAAGCCATGGCTGCCTCTGTTGCAGGTAAGTGGGCACATTTGATGGCCAAATGTCTTAGACAGCAGACCATTTCTTGATATGACACTGGGGACGTGTACTTGCTGGATGGTGCAGTTCCATGACAAATGCATGCGGTCAGTACCTCAACATCTGCTTCCACTATATTTTATCTGGAGTGTGTGCACACATATGCTTCCAGTGTTTGTGAAGGTATTTATTCCCCATATTTACTGTCCTAACATGTGATTCCATATTACGCACTCATTGCTCATGTTAGGGCTACATTGCAGGTTGTAAGAGTTGTGGACTGCAGTATTGTGATATGCTGTAGTGTACATCTGTAACACGTGCCATTGTATTACTGGTATATACACTGTCGTAGCACTGTATAAGGGTGATGTTTCACACATGTTCCTACTGTAGGCCATTTGTCCCACCATTATGTTCACCTCTGTGCACACATTTTGCAATGACAGGATGTTAATTATATTGCAGGAGTCTGACATACCCTTCAGATACACCATCATGGTGACCACTGTAATGCAGTGCAGTTAGCAACAATACGTGAATGTGTATGGCATGCATTATGGGTAGGTGTGTTA
>NC_056737.1:157038529-157241029 GCF_019279795.1 Protopterus annectens | reverse complement strand
ATATCATATATTCATAGATTAGTACTATGGCCCTTGTGGGCCATTTGTAGCCTAGCCAATTACCCTATGTGAGAATCAAACCCTGCACCTTGTGTCTATAAGGTCACCACCTTAACCATTATGCCATCCTGCCAACCTATTCAACAGCCTCTGTAAGGCTCAAACCCAGGATCCCACACACCATAGACAAAGTGATTTACCACTAAGCCATGCCAGATATACTACAAGAGGTATTTAGCTTGGGGCCCTCACCCCCATTAATGGTGGCTTGGTTATACATGCATTTATGTTCTCTTTTATATCTATAGATATATATCTATATTTTGTTATGTTCACTTTTATATCTATAGATATATATCTGCATATACACACACACACACACACACACACACACACACATACATCTACATGTATAAATACATTTCCTGTGCTGTTGAATGACTGTGCTGGATTATATGTTTGTGAAAACATCAGGGTTATGTATATCTGACATGGCTTAGTGGTAAATCACTTTGGCTATGGTGTGCAGGGTCCTGGGTTTGAGACTTGCAAAGGCTGTTTATTTTTTTGCTAGGCAGAACAAGGGCCATTGGATACAGAGTGATTAAGGCACTTTTAAGCAGTTGAAAGTGGGTTTGTGCAGGTTTGCGTGAATGTAAGCACTGCTAACACCTGGTTACAGTGTCTTATACTCAGTTAGCGTCTAAATTGCTTAACCTGTGTAGGCATTGCTTACCCCCATGCAAACAAGCTTAAACACGCTTACTTCTGCTTAAAAGTGCTTACTCCTGCTTACCCCTGTGCTAATTTCTTTAAAAGAAATGAAAAAGGGTTGATAGGAAAGTGGTGAAAAAGGGGCACAAAGAGGGAAAGACAGTAGGGAAAATAGCTAGGGATGTGCAGGATGAATGTAGGGAAGGTCCATAGCTGCCCATTTCTTCTACAACAACAGCTGTGCATATACACTGATTTGGAGGTAGATCTGGACGCTCATACCCCTGAGAGAGGGGTGAGGACAACAATAATATGTTGTGAAGCCAATTAAACCAGATTACATGTGTGCGAAATGGACAGATATGTATGGGGTGAGATTTTTTTTTGGGAACAGATTGCCCCTTTTTTTTTAAGGTGAGAGTGGAATGTTGGGGAGAGATGGTAGGTATATTTGGGGAGGTAGGTTGGGTAGGATAACAGACAAAACAGACAAGACAGCATACAGGGGCAGTATATGACACATGTGGGGGGTAAACACCTTGGATGGGGAGGAGTGATTGGAAGTCAGAAGCCCATGTCCCCTAGTGGAAACAGTGGGACTGAGGTCCGCACCCATGGGCAGTCACCACTGTACCTTCACAGCCCCAAAGGTGGCTGTGCTGGGGGTGAGTATGAGGGGCAGGCTGACCTTCTAATTGCACCACTCGGCCCTCAAGCTGGAGTAGCAGATCTCCAACTCCCTGTGGAGCTGCTACACACCAAACGCCCGACCTGATAATGGGTGACAGTATCCTGTCTGCCCCCGCTTCCGGGTGGGTAAGCCCCATCCTCTGAGGCGGTTCCACCCAAAGGTGGTGCAGGACCAGCAGATGAGGAGGTCCCTTGGTGGGCCCCAGCTGTGCTTGTGCCCAGTGCCACAGCCAGATGAGGTGGGAGAGGTGGGTCCACTGGTACCGGCCTTCCCAAATGTACTATGTTGTTTCACTTTTAAAACATGTGGGTTAGTAATAGTAAACACATTCCAGGATTAGGTATAACAGCATGCATAGATATTCCCATTAACCCAAAACACCAGATATGGAACAGTTGCATAGCAAACAGAACACATGCATATATGGAACCCCAGTGGCCATTACAACAGCATGCAGGTACATTGATGGCAGCATACCACCAATGTGGGAGTATTTCAACATGGCACATGCATAGAACAATTTTCAATATTTATCAAACAATAGGACATATGTCCCAACAGTAGATTTAATAGTGCACATACTGATTGAGTTGTGTATTTAGTTTATTGTTGCAGATATGGTGGGTGGTGAGAGAAAGATGTCAGTTAACAACTTGTATATCCCTGTAGTTCTCATTACTTTCCTAGTCAGTGCTGTGATCTGTACCTTACAGGTATTATTACACTATCCTTTGACCTAAGTTTGGACAGTGGTATGCATGTAGACAACTATATACATGAACTTGGTTTTACCTGCAGTATACACCTCTTACCTGGTATACCTGTGGAGGTATTGTTTAACACTACCTGACTGTTTCTATGCATATTCCCAGATTCCAGGTTGATGTTATGCACATACCTCTACATCTCTTACTGCACACACTTTGGGCATGTCTTGACAACATGCAGGTGAAACCAGGACATATTTTGACTGTTGCCCTCATAAACCTTTGGTGAGTTGTACAATGACAGGTTTGTTTTCATAGACATGTTCCAAATATTTACAGGCCTGACAGTCAGTTATATGACATATAATGCTGCCTACATGTCAGATATTAGCACGCTGATATGCCAGGGGGACAAGGTAACAGCCAGCAGATATGGGCCAATTCTCTGGACATTCTGGACAGATCTGTACAGTCAAGGGGTATTATTCTGCCTACAGCTTACTACCACTCCCAGGATTCGAACCATGGCTGTGTGTGCTAAAATAAAACAGTGTACATCACAGTTGTGTGTGCTATATAGACGTTTGCTGTGTATCATTTCTCTGAATTCTTTCTATAAGTTTCCCGTGGTTTTACAATCTGACCTTGTAATTACAACACTCTTATACAGGGTTTCCTAGACAGTTTTATTATGTAGCACTGTGTGGATGACTGTGATGAGTAATACCTTATTAGTCAGAGATACTGCAACACTAACACTGCCATACAATACCAGACTAAACAGTATCAGTCCAAGATTTCAATCTTTTATTTCTAGGCACAATTTTTGTATCTGACAGACCTGTGAGGGGAATGTTTGTTAATACTACCTGAATGTTGTCACACATATTACCAGATTCCACATTATTATTATGCACATACGTCTCACTCTGTTACTGCACACACTCTGGTCATAGCTTCACAATATGGGGGTGGAGTTGGGACATACTTTGCTTATTACTCTCATAACACTTTGGTGAGTTGCTAGAGTGACAGGTTTGTTCTTATGGATATATTTCTGACAGTTATGATGTCTGACAATCAGTTGTATGTCATTATTTGCTGCCTAAACTTCTGGGATCATCCCACTGATTTGCCGGGGGACAGGGTGACAGGCAGAGGACTTACACTAATTATCTGGACTTTCTGACAATATCTGTACAGTTGTGGGGTATGATTCTGCATACAGCTTCCTACCACTCCCAGGATTCGAACCATGGCTGTGTGTGCGAAAAAAACAACACTTCATGTCTCAGTTGAGTATGCTATTTGGATTATGTTGTCTATCTTTTCACTGTTTTCTGTCTAAGTCTCTCTCATTTGTACAATTTGACCTCTTGTGATTACAACAGTCATATACAGATATTCCTACACATTTTATTTATGTAGCACACTGTGGGTAACAGTGCTTAATACAACAGTACTATTAAAAGATTGCGACACTACATTACCACATGATACCAGAGTAAACACAAGCAGTCCAGCAGTTAGACCTTGATTGTCAGGCTGTTAACCTTTTATTTACATACAACCTATATGAGACTCTTCCTGCCATATTGTCTGGTTTATTCAGTACATGCCATACACAATACAGGTTTTATACTGGCAAGTAACTTTCTACTACTTTTAGATTTATTTCTTATGACAGTACATACAAGATTATTACTAACCTGCCTCGCAACGCAACCTCTGCAATCTACAGGCATGGGCTTCCCGGTTCACAGCCTGCTCGTCTGCCACTGTCAAAGACATAAGAGGAATATTTAGCCATACCTATCTATAATATACATGAGTTGGAAATTATTAAACAGGAAGTAGATTGATACTTACACATGACTGGGACATCACCCGTCTGCCTAGCCTCTTCGATCCACTGATCCAAGAGCTCCCTCTTTCTCCATTTCAGGTCGGCATAGTGATACCTGACCTGCTCACCAGTTCAAGGTATGCCAGTGGCACTGGTGAGGTCATTGGCAAGATGGTCCCAGGCTGCCGCTTTATATTGGGAATCCTGATATTGGCCCTGCAGCAGTCTCTGGTCATGGTCTTTAACAAGGAGTCCTGCCATAACTTTGGACTCCTGGATGCCCTAGCACTGCACCCAGAAGTGCAATCCTACACTCACAATGGCCATAGTGCCTACAGGAGGAAGCTGCAACCAGTTATGAGATGTATTACCATATGTGGGGTTTAAATAGGGCCGATTTCTCATACTTTGCTGTGATTGGATGGTTTTGAAAATACTAAGCTATGGGCAAACCTGCTTACCTAAGGTTGGCATTGCTTAAAGCGGTATACCAATGGGCAAAGTGATTTAGCTGGCCTACACATTGTTTACACCTAGTAAGCAGGAGTGTGCAATGCTCAGTATTGCTTAAATTTTAATTTGCACACTATTTGCTGTATGGCATTGATTTATCATTCATTACATGTTATATATCTGTTTGGTCTCCATGATTCATGTGTACGTACACTGTATGGGGTCCTTGTGTTTATTGGGGGATTTCAATATTTTATTACAATGACACATTCACAGCTGGACTTAATGCAGCACTCCAGTTCACATATTTATGTTATGTAGTAGGTTATACAACATAAAACTGTATATAGATTCCTTTCACATGTTAATTTTGATTTTCCTATAGTGAGGATCTGTTTGGTGATACCTCAGTTTTATGCAATGCTGTGATGGCTTACTGGTTAACTACTGTGACTATAGTGTACAGGGTCCCGGGTTCAAGACTTGCAAGGGCTGTTTATTTTGTTGCTGGGCAGAACAGCGGCTGTTGGTTACAGAGTGATTAAGGCACTTTTAAGCAATTGTAAATGGGTTCACGTGGGTTTGCGTAACAGTAAGCAATGTTAACTTCTGGTTAAATATGCTTACAGAGCATTAGCTTCAATATTGCTTAACCTGTGTGCGCATTGCTTACCCCAGTGTAAACAGGCTTAAACCCGCTTACTACTGCTTACAAGTGCTTACTCCCGCTTACCCCCACACTAATTTAGACAGAAATCTAACATGGTTCTTGGGAAGGTGGTGGATTTGGACACTCTATGGATTTATCATTCATTAGACATTATACCTTCGATTTGTATCCCTGATTCATGTGTACATATACTGTATGGGGCACTTGTGTTTATCTGTGGATTTTACAACATTATTACAATGACACCTCACATCTGCATTTAATGCAGTACTCCAGTTCACAAATATATGTTATTTAGTAGGTTATACAACAAAAATATTGTTCATAAAGTGATTTGATATGGAAAATGGAATTTACTGGAGTGAGAACTGAAGCAGGAATGACTGCTCATAAGGCGAATGCTCTGACCACTACACTATTGCAGTACTACTTCATTTGCATGCATCTTGATATTTATCTTATTGCGCCATTTAAGCTACAGTATGCGTAGCTAAGCAATGGGCAAACCAGCACACCTATGGTTAAATTTAATCTGATAAAAAAAAAGTGTTTATATTATTTTATTTTAAATATTAATCTTATAAACCTGGGGTGTTGCTAGGGTAATGGGATTTGTTTTTATGTACATTTTCTGACTGATGTGAAGTCTGACACTCGTATGTTTGCCATTATTTCAGACTTCATTGATGAGATCATCTCAGTGATTTGGCAGGGTAAATGAGGGACAGGCCAGACATATGTGCCACATATCTGGACATTCTGCATTGATCTATACTGTTGGGGGTATGCGACTCTCTATGAGCGGTCTCGCTCAAAGTATGCATATACCATACTCTGTGTAATGCCTGCTGTACATTCTAGGTGCATAAGACAAACATTGGCTTTAGGGTCTGTAAACTTGAGCATAAAAAATTAGTAAAAATTAAGGACAATAAAAATGCATTTATAAAACATGCAAAATAACTTTACAGCTATAAAAAATCCATTTACATGCTTTGCAGCAAATCCGTTAGACAAAAGAGGTGATGATTTAGATTTATTATTACAAAACAGTAGAAGTACAAAAGCAATTTCAGTTTTTGTTTCTGAAGCAATAGTTAAACAGCTGTTTAAATCAGAAATGTCTATAAATATCAAGGCCTTTGAGTTGCTGACACAATACTGACATTGTAATTGCCAAGCAGCAGTTTTTGACTGCGGGGGCATGTATATTGTGAGAGCTCTGGTCTCAGACATGTCCCCTGCACTCGTCCATGCTCCATGTCCGTTTAGGAGCTGAGGCAGCACGCTTTCATTACTATGCATGGCGCGCTGCCATCCTGCCCATAAATGGTCACTTCTATACAGGAGTAAGCTATTCCTGCACGGAACCTAACTGAATCCCTGGGTTGTTGTTACCACATCTACAGCTTGAGGAAACTGCTGCACCCAGATATGCAGTATTGCTTTATTTAGACTGCACCTTTTAGGGATTCATCCCAAATAAGTATGTGAATGTGGAAACAGGAAGGCATCTTCTACAATTTAGACTGAAGACACATGAGATCCTGTCTGAGTGTTTATAAATTGAGAGACTGATTGCTAACTCAAGCTCTACATACATTAGAGAAGTCAATGCTGGAGAATATCTTTGAAAAAAGAGCTTGGGCTATATTATTGTGGTCTAAAAAGTCGGAGACAGAAAGGGCACAGTATTTCTGGCCAGAAGCCAATAGTTTCTAGTTCAGATTTTAGATAGATTGCTTCTGAATACTGTTTGCCTATGTTTTATTTTCAGTTCTTTGTGCAAGCTCTGTACTGTTTGCATGTTTATTTGAAAATGAAGAGCTTCATCTTATTTATTTCAGGTAAAAAATGCATTATTCAAATTTGACTGCCTTTAGTTGAAATTAATCATTATTAGCTTAAGGGTTTATACATTTGTTTTGCCATTGTACATATAAATGAGCTGTGCTTTGCCATTGAATGGAGACTGCTCATTCCTAATTGCTATCATTTAGATAATTAAATGGCTTATTTTGAAGAAAGTAAAATGTGCTCTTGTTTTGTTGTTTCTGACTAACTGGTGACAGAGAAGCATAAACTTGAGAAGAGAAGACATTGATGTTGGATAGTAACCATTCACCCACTTCATTCTGGAAAATACTCTGCGAGTATACATGCAAAACAATTTTGGTTGAGTTTTAATTGCTGTTGGTCAGATTGCAATGAAAGGCAGCAGGCTCAGTCTGAGCTGGCTGAAGTCCTGAAAAAAACAAGTAATTACATCTCTGAACTGTAGTTATACAGTGTAATTCTCATTTGGGTGTGGAACAGCTTGGCTGTTACCCAAAATAGTAGCGCACATGTACCATACATCCTTATGGTTAATTGCTCTTTGCATATTAACTGGTTCTAGTGGTAGGATTCAAACCATATAAGGCTGTTTCCATTGTACTTACATGCTGATGGCAGTAGTGGTGTCATGGGAGTTTGCCAAAACTGTCTAGATGCATTTTGTGTACTTTGTCAAGAACTATGACTGTGTACATAAAGTGTGTTGTGGAAAGTGTTGCAACAGTATGGAGTCCCAGTGTTGCTTACCATTAAGTCATTATATATGAGGAATACCTGTTGTGCTCATTTTTTTGGCAATAAGCAAAACATGTTTCAGGTTAGTATAGAAATTCCCTAAAGATTTCCCACGTCTCCTCTCTTCTCCTCTCCTGCTAGTGACTTTCATGAGTAAGATAAAAAAGCACATACAATAAAACAGATAACTTTAGGTTAAATATAATCACCACAATATCATAAGAGTGGAATGAGAAAACCGCAAGGTTTCAGGATTAAAAATACTTTAAATAATGTCTATCACTCCCAGCAATATATCTTCAAGAGACAAAAAAAGGATTTATCTTGGAAGTCTTGTTTACTTGTGAAGAACTAGAGGATTGAGAAAATGACCAATTGATATGTCAAGCAGCAACAAGACTGCTGACATTTTTATATCTATCTATATATATATATATATATATATATATATATATATATATATATATATATATTGCCAGAAAATTGGCATTTGCTAACAGATAGCCAAAAACCCATTACTTAAAGAACTGATATAGTCTAAAAAATGACATGTTTGACAGTATAATGATGCTATAATGATAATGTGGTTCAGAATAATTAGTTGTCTTGGACAAACTGCAACACTATGAGATAAACAGCTGCTTATACAGGAAAACTGAAATGTATTAAGACAGTTTTGATTGGCTGGCCTTTATATTTTCTTCACAGTTCCTCAGCATCTCTAGCTCTTTTCCTTCTGAAGTCATAATAACTTGTTGTAACATCATGGCCTGTTTTTAGAAGAAAACTTGAAATGATATGACAGGAGTGTATGAACAGAGCAGGGACAAAAAAAAGTCTTGCTTTTCATGTAAAACACAACAAAAATGCAAAAGTAAAACGATGTATGGATTTGAGAGAGAAGCAACACTGCAAACAAAGATTATACTTTATTAAATGCAACCTGAACAAGTACTGGGTCCTTTACTTAAATAACTATGAATCTTTCCAGAATAGTTTGGATACCCATTGTAATGACTTAATATGATTTACTGCCTATAATTATAAATTCTGTCAGAGAAAAATGCAGGTATGAAGAATGGATTTTTTGTTTTGCACGCAGACAATTAAACTACTTGATTCTGATGTTTTTTTTTTTTTTTGTAAAACTGGTACAGCTGTTCTGAGTAGTTTGTGCTGCATGTCACGTAACTGAAGAAGGGTGTATGAGAAATATCCTTCTTGAAATATGATGCCATCTTTAACACGTGCTGCTGTGAATATGTAAGCTATGAAATAAGCACCCTTCAGACAGGATCCTAGAGATGAGCAAATGTATTGTGGACAAAATCATTGTAATTCTCAACCAAAATAAGTGCATGACTTTTTTTTTAACTGTATAAGGCTATCTTGGGTAAATGACTACAGTGCTACTTTGCATTGTTTATTTGTTACCAATACTTTTGCATGACTACTGTATTAGTTTTTTTGTTTGTTGTAGTTTCTTCAAACACCATCTGCACTTGTAGCTCAGTTCCTTGCTGAATGCATACTCATTTGTTGTGGCTTTGTACTGTGCTATCAGGGGAATATTCATTATTGTGCAATTGCTGTCTTATTTCAGGTAGTGGGAAAGGACGAGAATAACTTATGTATGCAGGAACAGAAAGTGCTGTCTTTGTGCCAGACACACTCAATAATAAAATAATGAATGATCTGAAGATCAAAGGCTGCACAAGTGGGAACTGAAGGCTGGATTTCATGAAAGTTTATAGCTCATTAGCATTCTTTTGAACATGCCACCAGCTCTTTCATTAAAATGCAATCGAGATCTTTTAGATATCCAATTCCTTTGCTTACATATTATTTATTTATTTATACTCTGTTGACCAGGTTAACCCCACTAGGCTAATGGCCTCTTTTCAGTGGAGAAGTATTGTGGTCTTTATACTGACCAGGGAAAATTTGGCTCTGCCACTGGGTACTTCAAAAAAGAAAAAAACAAAAGGCAGCAGGAACAGCAGCAGTGTATACCAAAGAAAAACGTAGAACAAAACCACCAAAAATCATGAGAAAACCAGGTCTTTTAGCATAAAATGATTTAATTTACTATTCGTCAAAGGTGACTTCATCAGAATTTCTGATGAAGTCGCCTTTTGACGAATAGTGAATTAAAACATTTTACGCTAAAAGACCTGGTTTCCTCCTGATTTTTGGTGTTTTTGCTCTACACTGGGTACTTGATAGGTGCCATGGAATCTTTTACAGCCATCAGAACTACCACCAACTCAGGCAGATGGGCCTCAGTTTAATGTCTCATCTGAAGAATGTAAATGGGGTATTTCAAAGCAAGCATAGTATAGCTCACAAGGTTATGGATATAAGTTTCTTCTTGTAGTCTCTGGTTTGTTCCCCAGTATCACTGGCATGATGGGTTATTTGAGCAAGTCAATTATGTAGGCCAGTGTTCTTTTGTACTGTTACTTCCTGATGATTATATAATGAATAGTCAACATGTTACTTGGTTGATACTCAAAACATTTACCAAAACATATCAAACATTTGCTGTATCAAAAACAAAAAAACATTGACAGTACATCAAAAAAAGAAACACGTTTCTTTTTCCAATGCATTACCCATAACATAACCACATTTAGCTCAAATTTGTCTGAATAGTGGTAATGTTATAGGAAGGACTTTTTTAAGTTAAGATACACATTAGAGTTAGGGGTAAGAGGAGGTTTAGGGTTTGCCTCCTGCTTCAGCTTAGTAATATGTGCTAATTCTAACCCTAGCTTTAACCTTGAACCATCTGTAATGTGCATCTTCATTTAAAAAGGCTTTCCTATAACACTACCGTTACACAAGACAGATTGGGCACTCTTCACATGTGTACCCCCCCACACATATGCACACACTCATACTATATCTATCCCCAACCTAATACTAAACCTATCCCTGAACATACAACCACACACACACACACACAATAAATCTGTCCACTTACCTAACCCTTACCCTAACTCTAAAACACACATATTCGTACATAGACTCTCAGCCCCACCATTTAACTTTGTCAAACATCTGGAAGTTTCACAAACAGGCATCAAGCAAATGCCCTATTACTCATTCCGTACTGCGGCTCAATTGACTCGCACAAACAAATGTGGACCGACTGCAGTACACACACACACACACACACACACACACACACATATATATATATATATATATATATATATATATATATATATATATATATATATATATTATGAATGATTTTAGATCAAGATAAAATATATTGAATAATTTCCTTCTGGATCACTTACACTAAAAACAACACTGAAAAACAGCAATTACAAATGTAAACAATACTGCATCATTTGGGATCACAAAAAACTGAAAATAACACCCTTGCAACACAAAGCAAAGCATTTCCCCTTTGCAAACTATGTTAATCATTTATATCTCCAGTGAGATTTATGAGCTCATCTTACTCTCAAAATGAGATAGAATGCAGCAGAACATATACATAACTGTATGTAACTAAAGAACTCTACTAACCTATACCCGACATTTCCATTTTCAGATGTCACTTTTCATGCAGTTTGCAGACTTCATTTGATTACTCACATAACTACAGTTAGTAAAAAGGACACATATTTCAGAAGAATAACCCTCCTATGTACTGCTATTAAAAATATATTTTTTTATGATGTGGGCTTTAACCACCCCCACCCGATAAGGGGGCTGTACCCTTACTCACACATATTTTAGGACTGAAAAAAAAGTTTGACTGTAGCCTATTTCAGTTTGCTTCATCATTAAGTATATTCATGAGAAAATATGTAAAAATCTGCCTGTGACAAAATGAATACATGATCAAAAGTATAGATCCCATATAGTGGCTGACAATTAACTGAATGAACTTTCATGGAAACCAAAATATGTAATTTCTAAAAATTTCAGCTCACCTTATTTAGTAGGTGAAAGCCCCTTCTTTATATATCCATGCATTTTCTTATATCTTCAAACACTTTATTGAAAGAAAACTTAAACACTTAGCTATCTTAAATGTCCTAATCCTTTTCCCTTAATTAATAATTGAAATGAAAGGTTGATAGCAAACTGACTTTTGACTACCATATTGCCTCTGTTGTACGGAAAACTTTCTACATGGCTCACCTCATTAGTAAGGGTAACTCATCCAGGGACAAGTTGGTCATAACATCCCTGCATTCTTCCCTTATAAGACCGATTATTGAGTACAATGCTCCTTTCGGCATGTACCTCACAGAGCACATGCAGCAGCTGGAGAGACCACAGAGGTCCCTCACCTGGAGAATCCAGGACCTCAAACATCTACCTTACACAGATAAACTAAAAGCCTTGTCCCACTACTCAGTCTCCTACAGGCGCCTCAGAAGTGACTTCCGTCTGGCATACAAAGCAATCTCAGACCCCGCCCTGATGGGACTGCTGCATATCCACAAGTCAAGCTCCACTCAAGTAACCCACATGCACAACCTCAATCTGGTCTGTGAAATCAATAGGACATGTTGGCAGGACGACTCCCTCTCCACATAAAGCAGAGTACCTCATTAAACCTTTTTAAGCACAACCTGGATAACTGGATGGGGAAAAGGAAATACACCACTGAAATTCCACCTATGTTCCTGCTGGACAGTGGAATAGGGTGCTGACTTGTTGGAACATGGGCTAAACTCTTGGCTAGGCTTGTAAGGGCCTCAGGGTGAATAGTCCAGTGGCTTATTATGATCCTATGATCCTAAGAAACCATGACTGTCTCAGTGCAATTCTTCTACACCTACTGTTTCTGTCTTACATGTCTCTAACTATCCACAAACTCCTGATTCACTTCTTCTCTCAGAGTGATCATAACTCAATCACTTACAACTAAAATAATAATTTGCAATTCCTTGAAAGCTTTGCATTACACATAAAGTAAGAGCACAAAACAAGACTTCGCACATCTGACTTTATGTATGTCAACTCTACAGTCACATAACATTCAGGATGGGAGGAATTGCAAAAATTAATGTAAAGCCATCTGAAGGAGTTACTTGTTTTACTCCTACCTGAACAAGTGAGTTATCAGACATCACACATTGGTGAAGCTTGCAGCAACAACTTGAATCCACCTTTTCTTTTTGTTTTTACATCACAGCTTCTCTAAATCTGCAATTACTTAAAAAGTCAAATGCAGAAAATGCATTCTGCAATATCATCCAATCTTTTTCACATAGTTTATCCCAGAAGTGCCTCACACCAACTGAAACCTTAATGGTCTAAACATTACCCATTCTACCAGTTTAGTAAGACTTTTACCCACATACAGGACCACACCAGCAATAATAACAATTTACATCACATTGTCAACAGGACACAATATACATATATATATATATATATATATATATATATATATATATATATAGATAGATAGATATATCATGTTGTAAACACAACACAGTATACTTCACATTGCAAGAAGGACACAATATACATCACACTGTACAAAGGACACAATATATATCACATTGTAAACACGACACAATATACATCATGCTGTAAACAGGACATGATATACATCACATTGTAAACTGGACACAATATACATCAAATTGTAAACAGGACACAATATACATCACGTTGTAAACAGGACACAACATACATCATATTGTAAACAGGATGCAATATACATCACATTGTAAGCAGGACTTTTGTTAAGTAGACCTCACATTTCTACTTCTGTTAACTGATGGGAATGTGGAACTAATATAGTGACATTTCCATTTTACAGTGTCTCATGGATTACATCATAAGTACCATTCCATATCTCGACTAAACGGCCAGAGTATGTTTAACATAATCAATACATTACAAGCATGACTAAATAAATTTCAACTTGATAGCATTTCACTTGAAGAACAAGGGCTAAAGGAAGGGATAATCTTATCCCTTTACAACCTCTGCAAATATAAACTTCAACACAGCATCAAAATAAATAAATAAATAAATAAATAAAATGCAAGCTTTTGTTCAGAAAAAAACAGTAACATCCCACTCCAGTGCATCTTCCACATCTACGGTTCTTATCAACCCTAAGTATGTTATTTATAAAACTACTATTGGTGGAAGTACTAACATTTACCTATATTTTGTTTATATTCCCCTCCAGCAGCTGTTTCTATCTTCAACAGAAGTACTTTTCCCTGAATCTGTATATGAAATTTCATACTGCTATGTGACTTCAGTCTAGATAGGTTTCAGACTAAGCTCAAACATTAAATTAATCTTTTCAGTACCCCCCAGATGTTTGCCTAGCCTAACCATCCTAAGCCTTCTCCTCTTTCCAATGACTCTGTAGTTGAAAATTCCATTCACAGATGTGCCACTGCTCAGGTACATCCTAATGTCTTATCTGACCATCCCCCTTTATATATCACTAATCCTTCTAAAAGCTCCAGTCATCACTCATAATCAACTATCAACAATTCCATTGGAAATCTCTTTATTTTATAACCAATCCCAGTGTTTCTCTTTGCTAATACCCATACAAGATGCTCCCTACCCAATTAGAAAACATAGGGTACATGGGAACCAATCACCTTGGCTCACTCCTGATTTAAATGTCAATTGCACAAAAAATTAGAACTGATCCATGTGGATATCCACCAAAATCCACATCTGCCAAACTTTTTTTTTTTTTTTAATATTTGCAGCTAGACTAGACTGATAGCTAAAAAACACCAAATCACCAAAATACAGAGCCATCAACACATATCGTTAAGAAAGCTAAAACTATATTGGTCTGAAATCAGTTACACTTTCTTATCAAAATTAACATAGCTCTCAAGTGTAATTCTGAGAGACTGATAATAGGCCTTTTCCTAGTTGAAGACATTTGAGACACGTCAGCTTCTTTAACAGTTCTACCTCTTCATAATAACCTTCTAATCTGAATTTCTTAAGCAGCAGCCTATAATTTCCTTATACTAATATGCAACCTTTCTCTATCTGCAAGAATTACACTTGAAGAATAGGAAAGTATATCACCGTTCCTCTCCTTAAAACATCCCACCCCACTTTACCTGCATGCGTCCACGCAGTCACTGCACTATTTCCACTCACAAAGATTTTGGAAGAAGTCCTTTATAAACAAATAATGTGATTCAAGGCCCAAAGTGTTCCCTATTTAGCAATTAACTTTTCTTTGACTTCTCAAATCATTACCCTCAGTGAAAACCATCTTTCTATCTCATGCCCCTACAGCTTAGATCCTTCCCTTCTACTTTATTCATATCAAAACTAATGAAACTGGATCTCTTCTATCAATGCCTCTGCAGGCAGTAACACTTTTCAGCCCAATATCATCTCAGTTGTAGAACAATGGTTGAAGGAAAATGCAGTCTTATCCCCCTACCTATACACATAAAATGGTACCTTTCTCCCTGGCTTATCATGTTTTGTAAATAATAGATTGATTGGTACTGTTATCCTTCACATTTTTCACAGTTAAATGCCCACAATCTGGAAATAAGCATTAGTTATCTTGATCCCAAACACCATAGCCAGACTCACTCTCAGATGTCTGTCCTGACTCCATTCTGCTCACCCTTTGAAAAGTCTTAGTAAAATACAATCTAAAACCAATTAACAGAATGCATGGCTTTTAGACAAATAGAAGAACATCTCTTGCCCTCTTGGTTTTAATAGATGACTCTCTAATACATACGGATAAAGGTAATCTTGTTGGAGCAAAATTTTAAGGCTTGAAAAAAATGCTCTAATCATGTTGCTTGCCATTTACTGTACAATATAGCCTACTGTCTATTAGAATAACTCCCACAACTACCACATGGTATACCGACTATCTTTTCACCAGAACGTTTAAAGTCAAAACTGGTTCTTCACTCAGCATAACTTATCTACTAATTAAATATATCTCACAGTGCTCTGCCTTAACTTTCTGCTATTCTCCATTTTCATTAACAAGTTCCCACAAGAGCTACCACGACTTTCACTTATTATGAATGCAAAGCATTTCCTTGTGAAGTCATCCATAGGTTCAATCACTTTCTTGCAAATATTAAAACTTACAAATGACACGGATGTTGACAAACAATAGCCTACTTCTCAAGACTGCTAAAAACAGAACTTTGTTTTTGTGACCCAAGAAAAATTAACCTCCATCCCTTCAACAGGGCAAATTAAAATAGGTGACAATCAACCAATAGAAACAACCACCTATTTTATATACCTATGTATTTGGATTATACGATGCCTAAATGGTCAACTTCACATTGAAAAAAATGAGTAAAATAAATGCACTACTGTTCTGGTATAAGAAAAATTCCTGTTTCTTTTTCCCTGAAGCAAAGGTTGTAATTATTAAAGAAATTCTACAACCACAATTTAAATATCACTTACTCATCTTTGTATATACCTCAGATAAAAACATAAACTCTCTTCAAATCATCTCCAGTAAAACATGCTGATTCACCGCACTCTCACCTCATAGAGAACGCCTGTGTACCACTCTGTTTAAAGCAAAATGCCAACCTATTAAACAAAGAACAGACCTTCTTCTAATTCTCTTTTATTTAAACTTCTAAAACCAGTAAACGTCCCCTACCTTCATAGCAGGCAAAGAAATTGCAACTACAACCTAAGAGCACATTCACAAAATATAGCCCATCCTTAATTGGCCAAAAATAGGTTGAAAGCATCAACTACAATGTTTCTACCTTGGGCCCCAAACTTTTTGAGGCAATATCTAACATAATTTAAAGAATTTGACACTGCCTTATAAGAAATCCATTGACACCGAAGCCAAATGTCAGTTATTAACTTCCTTTAACATTGCATAATGTATTTCCTGCAAACTGAGCCTGATCTCTTATAATAATGGAAGTAAGTAAGCTGTATGTCATGTAAATAAAGTACAGCCTAACATAATGTCATATGGAAACAGTGTAAATATTTATTTGCACAGGATGTAAACATTTAAACCAAATTTGCTGTATTTTTCCTCCTCTTCTTTCTGCAAGTATGTTTTATTTGTGATAACGGTTCTAAATTCTGTGTCTTGGAAGTGCAAAAGCCCTAGAACAGTGAGAATGAATGAAAAAGGTAAACTTAAATGTATTAAAGCAGAGATTGCTGCATCATAGATTATTCCCTCTTCACAGAGTTAGCATATACATGTAGCTGGTGTGTGGTGGCACAGTTCCCATACTGCGGGGTGCATGGGACTTGGTCACTGCAAAAAATAACTTTAAATGAGAACAGACATTGTCAGCATTTATTGTTCCCTTTTAATTTTGCTGTTTTTTTTTTTTTTTTTTTTGCAGAACTCGCAATGACATGTCTCTGAATTACATTAGGGAGACCTTACTCGTTAATAAATTTATACAGTCCTTATCTATTGATTGTATTAATAACTGTACTTTACTGACATTTGTATGTACTCTGGCTGAGCTGGAACTAGGTCAGTATGGATCAATGCTCTATTATAGCAAACAAATGTTCCTAAATAAAAATAAAATAAATAATAATTCATTTCCAGCAAAGGCAGGTACATGTTTTCATCTAAATAGCATGACTTTCATTTTGGCTTTAACATTTTTATTTTTTATTTATTTTTATTTATTTATTTATTGCCGTTGGTTTACCAGGATAGTCCATTGGGCCATAAAGAACCCGTTTTCAATGGAGTCCTGGGGAGAAAAGCTCCATAACAGAAGGCATTTTCAACATTTAACAGTAACAATCTTAGTACAGAGAGTTATTAATATTGTGTAAACAGAATAAATGTAGAACTAATCAAATTAGAATAGCAGTCATAACAGTTAATACATTAAGAAGAAACGTACTAGTAATAAAATAAATGTAAACATAATACTGATTAGAGAACAAATATCATAGCTACAGAAGTAGAATATGGTGTTGAGGGAGAATTAAGTAGAGTTAGTTATGTGGGGTGGGAGCAAGAGCATTCCCACTGAGATGCTAGATGAAGGTGAAGAGACTTTTTGAAGGCAGAGTGGTTAGAGGTGGTGCGGATGAGTGGAGGTAGGGAGTTCCAGAGGCGAGCGAGGCTGAAGTTAAGAAGGTTTTTGCCTGGGGGATGAGTTGGTTTGTGTACTTCGAGTAGATTTTGATGATTTGACCTTAGAACTCTGTTAGGTAGGTGCATTTTATAGGCAGAGGAAAGAGAGGGACAGAGGGAAGGGTTGAGAATAAGCTTACGGGCTAGAGTTAGTTGAGTGTAAGTTAGTTGATTGGGAAGTTCTAGCCATTTTAGCTTATGGAGGGAGAAACAGTGGTGGGTGGAGGACTTTTGGCTGGTGGCGAATTTTGCAATTTTGTTATAGCAGGAGGTAAGTTGTTTTTTTTAACAAGGACTGAAGATTAGTTAGTAGTGGGGCACCATATAGAAGGGATGGGATTAGGAAGGAGGTAGAAAGAGTGATTTTAGTGGCAGATGTGAGGTAGGCGTTCTGTCTATAAAGCATGCCAAGTTTTTGGTGTGTTTTTTTGATGTTAATTTGCAGGTGGGAGTTAAATTTCAGTAGGTTATCATAGGTTCATAGGTTCATAGGTTCATACTAGGCTATCTGCCCGAGGGCATTTACAAGCCTAGCCCATAGTTTTGTGGCTTACGCCACCCCTTTAGTATGGGGAACTATACCCATTATTTTGCTGTGCCTCTGTTGAGCAGTGACACTGAGGTAATCCCTGGGGTATATCTGCGATCTCCCATCCATTGGTCAAGATTTCTCTTGAACAAGGCCAGCGAGGTGCTCTGCCTCACATATACCGGGATTTTATTCCACAGCATAGGGAGTCTTTGGGTGATGAATCTATCCCTCCAGCACGTCCTATTAATAGCCGTGTTGAGGTTTAAGTCTCCCCCTTGTGGCTCTGACGGATCTAGATTTATTGAGGTGAAGCATATTCATCAAATCTGGGTTTGACATGGCCTTGTATGTTAGGCAAAGGTCACCTCTGAGCAAGCGGTGGCGACTGAATAGAGCTGGAGTTCTTTCAGTCGGGCAGCATAGGACAGATGTTTGAGACCCTTTATCCTTTTGGTGAGGAACTTTTGTGGCCTCTCCAGCTGCTGCAAGTGTCGGGTCAGATACATTCCGAATGGGGCATTGTACTCAATCATTGGTCTGATGAGTGATGAGTATAGGGAGACTATGACCTCCCTTGATCTAGATGAGAATCCCTTCATGATAAGGTGGGCAATGTAGAAGGTCTTCCTAACTACTTTAGCTACATGGGTGTCGAATGACAGACTAATATCAACCTGGGTCCCCAGATCCCTGATAACTTCTTCTGTGCTCAGTGGATTGCCACCTATTTGGTAGCTAGGGGTAACCTTGTTTTTCCCGAAGGGTATGACTATGCATTTTTTGGCATTTAACTTTAGGCCATGGCTCTGGCACCAGTTATCCGTTTCTGTGAGACCCTTCTGAAGGATATCTGTGTCAGATGTGTTTTCTACTATGGCCCAGTTTGCAGTCATCTGCAAACTTTGTCAGCCATAACCCTCCTGTGTTTGCTTGTACTTGGAAAAGTAGATGCCAAACAAGAGTGGGCCCAGGACTGAGCCCTGTGGTACACCACTTGTGACAGGCTTTGAGTCTGACATGGCGCCAGCAACTCTGACCCTGTGGGTTCTGTCACTCAGCCAGTTTGCAACCCATCTTGTGATGTATGGGTTAACATTTAAGCTGATGAGTTTTTCAATGATACCCGAGTGGGATATTGTATCAATGGCCTTCGCCAGATTGAGCTAGGCTGTATGGACTGCCTTTCCCTCATCAATGGCTTTGGTGACTGTTTCAAAAGTCAACCAAGTTTAGAAGGCATGATCTGCCTTTGACAAAGCCAAACTGGGATGGATCCAAAGTCTGCAAATTCCCTATGTCTTTATTTATGAGGTCCATTATGATCCTCTCCATGGCTTTGCAGATAAGGCTTGTCAAGCTAATGGGCCGGTAATTTCCAGGGTCGGTGGAGGCACCGCCTTTGTGAAGTGGGACCACAGTTGCAGTGCGCCACTCCTGGGTATGTATCCAGAGGTAAGACTATGATTAAACAGCTGTCCTAGCTGTGGGTTTAATTCCTCGTTGAGTTTGTGGAGCACACAGCCGGGGACACCATCAGGTCCCATGGATGCTGTGTTTTTGCTTTGGAGAGAGCAGTTCTCACTTGGGCGTTGGAGATGTTTGGGGGCTGCAATCGCTTGGTATAGATATCTCTCCTTTTGGGGAGGGGCGTTTGCACTGAACCTGTCAGCCAGTATGTTGGCAATGTCTGTAGGATCAGTAATCTTCACATCATTTTGAACTAGTTCTGAGCATATCTGGGAGTTTCCTCCCAGGTTTCTAACATAGCTAAAGAAGGCCTTATGATTGTCTTTTGAGTCTTTAGCTATTTTTCTCTCAAAATTTGCTTTGGATGATTTTATGAGAGCTCTTAGTTTTTACTTATAGTGATCAAGGGTGTCTTACCTTTTAAGGATTTTGCTCTATCTTGTAGTAGCTTCCTCCTTTTGTTGTAGAGTTTGTTTATGGCTGGGGTCCACCAGACTGGACGCTTGCCTTTGGTACAAAGAGTCTTTGTTTTGCTTGGGATTGCCTTATCCATGCAGTCCTGCAGGTGCTGGTAGAAGGCATTTGTAAGTGATTCAGCGGCTTGAGTACTGTTTTCCGCCGGCTCGGGGCCTTAAAGGTGACCACACTAGTCTTTAGAAGTGTGAAGTCGGCTTTCGAGAAGTTCTTTACTGTGGTCTTTTTTATTTCAGGTGGGGTGGGATGAGGACCTCCAGCGAGATTAGTTTGTGATCTGATCTCACCAGTGAGGGGTATACTTCCGGTGTTGAACATTGTGCTCCCATGTTCGTGATGATGAGATCAAGTATGTTTTCTCCTCTTGTGGGGATGGTGACTAGTTGTTCCATGGCATTTGAGTTTATGAATTCCAGGAACTTTTGGGCTAGGGTGTTTGGGCTTGAGTAGTGTTCCCAGTCTATATTAGGGTAATTGAAGTCACCTAGTATGATGGTGTTTGGTGATACATTTATCCCCTCTAGTGTTTTCAGGAAGGCCATGTGAGGTTCCTGAGTTTGTGAGGGTGGCCTGTAACATGCTACAATTTGCAGAGCAGTCTTGCCTATGGTTAATTGCACCTGGATGGTCTCCGATGCATCGTGCGTTGCCACCAGTCTTGAGGTGTGGGTGTCTTTGATGAATATGGATACCTCTCCTCCTTTCTTGGTATTGTCCGGATTTTGGGGCCGGAACGCATGATAAGAGGTAAAACCTGATAGTGCTGGGGTGCTCTCAGGAGCCTTGAACCAGGTTTCTGTCACTGCACAGACATCGATGTTCTCCATACTGAGAAGGGCCTCGAGTGCGTGCATTTTGAGATTTAGACTTCTGGCATTGAGCAGCATTACCCTTAGTTTTTTCCTTTTTGTGTTCTAGGGTGGTAGGTTTAGAATTTGAGCCTTGCCTAAAATGGCACTATGGGGGTGGCAAGAGCCTTTGCCAATATCCGGAATCCCAGGGGTGACAGGTGCAAGCCGTCCCTTGCGAAGCAGCGTGGCTTGCCCAGCATGTCATCCCAGGCAGACAGACATTGGATCCCGTTTGAATGACACCAGAGTTTAAGCCAATTGTTAAAGCTGATCATCTTATCTCTGTATTGTGGCATCATTCTTGGTGAAGGTAGGATACTGCTCAAGGTCAGGGTCATACCTGCCTGGGCTACATAATCAGAGAGCTCCTCAATGTCTCTTTTCATGTAGTCCAAGGAGGTACGTCTCAGGTCGTTTACACCAGCGTGGACAATGACTGAGTCGTATTTGTACCTGCTGTTGAGAGACCTGAGTGCTTGCGTTATGTGGCGGATTCTAGCGCCCGACAGGCAGCTTACTGTGACCTTCTCCTTACTCAGTCTGGTGAGCGGGACGTCAGTGTGTCTGACTATGGAGTCACCAATGACTAGTGTGTCTGGCATTGTGTTTGGCCTTAAGGGCTGTGACTGTTTGACACTCTGACTGTGAGGTCTATGTGTTGCAGGTGTTGTGTTCTGAGGTGGTGGTTGTTTGGGTGTCTGCTTTGGTGGCCTCTGCTGTTTTGGTAGATTTTTGATCAGAGCCACGAGTATGTCTTTGTGTGTTTATGTGTATGATTTGAGGTTGTGATGGTACTATGTGAGACTGGGTCTATAGTGTGTGTGGTAACCTTCTCCTCCTGACTGGTCTTGCCAGTCCTATGTTGAGAGTGCTCAGCCTCCAGTTTGGCCGTATAGTTGCATCTCTCGCATGTATTTGTGTTTTGTGGGAGGAGGAGAGGGTTGTCTGTGTACATGAGGCAATTGTAACATTGCCTCAATATTCCCAGGTTCACCAGCTGAGCAGGAGAGGACACTAGCAACTGATCCCTCGACATGCTAGAAGGACTAGACAAAAAACTTTAAAAGAGATTCCGGGGATGTGGGTGACCGAGAAATGGGGTTTGCCTTTTGGGGTGCTATCTATAAGAGTGCTGTATCAAGGTAATAAGTACTGTAGGAGCAAGTGCTAGGTTTAACAGATAGAGAAAAGTCTACTTGGAGTCAAGTAGAGATGATCTTTTTAGGTATTAGAGAAAGTGCTAGTAACAGGGATGCTTAAAGGTAAGATTGAAAAGAATGCACTCTGCAGTGTGCACTAGAGAAGTTAGATATGAAAGTAGGTAACTTGAGTTTTACCTGTTTAAAAAGTTAAGGTTTAGTGGAGAGTTACTATTTTTAAAACAGCAAGATGGACTGAAAGGGGTGGTTACTTTTGTATTTTGGTACTATGAAATACTGTAGGATGGCCAATAAATTTAAATAATTGAAGGGGTGGGATTTCAAAAGTGATGGTTTTGTGATTACTCACATAAGCCAGTGAAAGTAGAGAGAAATGAGTTAGTTGAGTGTAAGGACCCCAAGAAGTTTGGTTTCTGACACTATTTCAAGAGGTGAGTTGTGTTGAGTAGTAATTGAGAAGGTACCCATGTCGGGAGGGATGACTTTAGAAGGAGTAAATAACATTAGTTTGGTCTTGGTAGCATTGAGAGCAAGATGATTACATAGCATCCATTGCTCTGTGGAAGAGAAGGCATCTTGAGTAAGTTTTTGTAGTGTAGTGATAGAAAAGGCAGAACAGATAATAGTTGAGTCATCTGCATATTGGATGATGCTAGAGAAAGGGATAGATTTGTGGAAGTCATTTATAAAGATATTGAAGAGAAGAGGACCCAGTATGGAGCCTTGGGGAACTCCTGTAGGGGTACCAAGGAAAGAGGAGGTAGCTTTTTTCCATTTTACAGCTTGACTTCTGTTAGATAGGTAGCTAGAGAACCAGTTCAAAGAGGAGGAACATAGGTGAAGTTTGGAGAGTTTGTTTAAGAGCAGGCTATGTGAGATAGTATCGAAGGCTTTGGAGAGGTCAAGAAGTAAGGTGGAAACAATTTGTCCAGAGTCACGGGCTTTATTTACAACCTCAAGGAAGGAGAGGAGGGCTGTCATGGTGCTATGATTAGGTCTGAAACTATGCTGTGTGGGAGTTATAAGATGGTTGTCTAGGAGGTGAGGAAAGAGCTGAAGTTGGACACATTTTTCTAAGAGTTTAGAAATGGGGGACAGGATGGCTATGGGACGGTAATTAGTAATGTTATTATTGTTACCACCTTTATGTAGAGGTATAATAAAGGCTTGTTTCCAGATTTGGGGAACTGTGTATTCTTGTAGAGAGCAGTTAATTAAAATGCTAATGGGGTAGGCAAGAGTTTCAGCGGCTATACTGAGAAAGTAAGAAGGGATATTATCAGGAGCATTGGTACATGGTTTCAATTTCTGAAGAAGTTTCTTAATAGTAGATGTTGGTATTGGATTTAATGAGAAGAGGGGGCAGTCAGGAGCGGGGGATTTTGGGGAGGTGGAGATGAGGATAGAGTTTGTGTTAAAGAGGGGGTAGAGAAGTTAGTGGGTGAGGAGTAGGGTATAGAAGTAGAGATAGTGGGGGTGGATGAGGGGGTATTAGATAGTAGAGAGGTGTTGGAGAATGAGGAGGTCAATTTAGAAATTGAGTCAATAAAGAAAGAATTAAATTGGGTGGCTAATTCATGTTCTGGAGCATTTGGGTCTGGGGTAGGAGTATCCGGTTTGCTGGGGTGGAGGAGAGTAGAGATCCCTTTCCAGAATTTCTGAGGGTTGTTTTTATTTTGGTTTTGGAGTGTAGAGAAGTAGTTTGTAATGAGTTTCTTTACTTTGTTTCGGAGCATTTTATATTCGTTAAGGAGTGGTGCTGTCTTGTGTTTTTGGTAGTGTCCCCAGACTTTGTCTCTATGTCTCATGATAGCAAGAGTAGTTTTGGAGAGCCATGGGGCTGATTTAGTTTTTATTCTTTTGGTCCATAAAGGAGCTTGGGAGTTGAGTAATTTTAAGAAAGTTGAGTTAAAGTATGAGACTGCATCGTCAAGAGATAGTGTTTTTAGACAGTTCCAATTAATTGCTTGCAGTGAGTTTGAAAAGATTAAAGGGTTGAAGTTTTTATGGTCACGGATTGTAATGTGGTTATGAGTATGCTGAAGGATAGTGGGAAGCCGGTGGGTAAAGGTGGGTAAGTGGTCACCAAGTGGGTCGGGAAGAGTGCCAGTGTTGGTGAAGTAGTGAGGGTGGGAGACTAGAATCCAATCCAATATACTCCCATTGGAGCAGTTTTTGGCAGGGTGGGTTACCAAAGTTATCAGTTGTGAGAAATTGTAGAGGTTGATGTTAGTGGGGTTTGTAGGAGACTGTATAAGGGCCCAGTTAATATTAACATCTCCTAGGATTATGGTTTCATTATTAATGTTACTGGATAGCCAGGAAAGGATGAGTTCAAGTGTGGAGATATTGTCCCCTGGGGGGATGTAAAGGGAAGCTATACATATATGTTTATGATTATTGATTTGCAGCATTGTAAGGAGAAGTTCGGCATTGTTAAAGTGTGGAGTAGGTTTGTTATATGGAGTAACTACTAGTGAGGAAGTGTATAGAAGGGCTACTCCTCCGCCTTTTTTGTGAGGTCTGTCTTTTCTTATGATGGAGTAGTTAGGAGGAACTATTTCAGAGTCTCTAATGTGTGGTTTTAGCCAGGTTTCTGAAATAGTGAGGATGTCAGGTTTATTGTGTATGAGCCAAGCATGTAGGTTTGGGACTTTGTTTACTACACTTTGAGAATTTAAGGAAGTGAATAATAGAGATTTATTTATAGCAGTAGTAGTGGTAGGGCCTGGGTTAGGATGGATGTCTCCAGATATGAGAGCGCTTATCAGGTGTAGTATATAATAGTTTATGTGAGTAGTTAGCATGGAGATGAGATTGGGTTGTTTTGTGAATTGGAGGGGTTTGCTAACAGTTATGGGGGAAGAGTTAGCATAATAGGAGATAAGTTTATGTCGAAAGAGAAGGAAGTTATCTGAGCAATATAGATGGTGGGAAATAAGAGAGTATGAGGGTGAGAAAGATGTGTTGTGAGGGTTAGTTATATGAAAGGGTTGGGAGTGGGTGGAAATTGTGGGTTGGGAGAGATGGTAGAAAGAGGATAAGGAGAATAGTAGTAATAGTGAAAGGAAGGTGAAGGGGTGTTTAGAGGGCATAATGGAGAGGAGTCAATAGAATAGTGGTATTAGAATAGAGGAGTATGGAATATAGCGGATACTATATAAATAGCAACTGGATATATCTGGGTAGAAGTAGTGTGTTAGATTGTGAGGTATGTAGAGCTGTTATGTGGTAGATCGGATATATGTAAAAGCAAAAGAGATAAGTTTACATAGGAGTAGTTAAGTATAAAAGTATAAGGTTGGTAGTGGAAAGTAGAGTTGGGATTGGAGTAGGTGAGAAGGAATCCAATGGTTTAGTGGTATAGCTGAGGTAGATAATTAGAGGTTAAAGTGGGTGGGGATAGGGAGGGTAGTTATTGGTAATAAGTGTTTAATTGGATAAGAGTTTCAGAGGGTGTGGCTATGGGGAAATAAAGCTAGATGCACTGGGGGTGGGTGGAATTTGGGGGTAGGGTAGGGGAGCGGAGTGAGCCCGCAGGGCGAACGGAGCGGGAAGAACCAAAGAGGTCCTGAGGGGTTCCGGAGTCAATCAGTGAAGAAGGTTTACAGAGGGGTAAGTAGGAAGGGAGAAGGACCTGAGGTGTTGGGCAGGAGTGAAGTATGAGAAGCTAGAGGGAGAGATTAGAAAAGGAGGTGTTACAGCTAGAGTGGGCTAGAAGAGTTAGGAGATACAGTGAAAGGGGAGAGGTTAGAGTTAAGATAGAAACATAGAAATTTGCAGAGGAGTCTGAGCCACTTAGAATATCCTTGGGGCAATACTTGGGGAAAGAGTGCAGCTAGTGTGGATCGGGGGGGGGAGAGCTAAGGCTGCTGGCTATCCAGGCAGGTTAGAGTACTACAAAACATCTATTAGACCAAAACATAAGTTATTAAGGGTTCATCTGCAGATACACATACTTTCTTAGATTCCCGTAGGTGAAATGTCCAAAAAACAAAGGGGAGTGAGGCAGCTGAGAAGCCTGCTTAGTTGTTTGACATTTTGCTGGAGCAATTAGGAGAGCTGAGATTTGAAGGTAGGTTTTGAGGTATCCTCGTGGGTTTACTTGCAGGGGTAACTCAGGGCAGAAAGTTTCTTAGATTCCCGTAGGTGAAATGTCCAAAAAACAAAGGGGAGTGAGGCAGCTGAGAAGCCTGCTTAGTTGTTTGTTATTTTGCTGGAGCAATTAGGAGAGCTGAGATTTGAAGGTAGGTTTTGAGGTATCCTCATGGGTTTACTTGCAGGGGTAACTCAGGGCAGAAAGAGTGGTAGTACTCGTACAACTAGAGCACACAGCAGCGGAGAAGGGCGAAGTTTAAGTACCATTTATTTGCTTACACTATTTATTTCATATGGATGTTGATCCTCTAAAGGTACTGTCTTTGTTGATTTAAAAAAAGAGTAATCAAATGAACACACAAAAAACAGGAACCAAACACCGCAAGTCAAATAGCTGAAAAACACTGGAACAAAGCAGCAGAGCTCCTTTTTAGATCAAATTTATTGATCAGATAAAGCGCTTTTGTCAGGTTATAACCCAGACATCATCAGAATATATAAACCAACAAAATCCACCTTGCTTAAATAATACACCAATTAATGTCACATGACCACATGTTCATTAAAAACAACTCAGTTAACTCATTTAAACCTGGAAAGACATTAGCATTTAACTAGATTTGCCACATCATTTCTTTATACTCTATTAAATCTTCTTTTAAAGAACTGGATGATTTTCTCTTGTTATGGAACAGGACAGAATCCCTGGGTTTAGGACCCCATATGGTATACAGGACAGGGAGATCTATAAAAAGGTATCTTGAAGGAGGGGAGAAAAAAGAAAACAGTTCCAATAAAAGAAGGGGTACTTATAGGTGCAGTTGCTGTAATCAATGTAGGTCTATTTTGGAAAAGGATGTGATTAACATAGGGATACATAGAATATATATCCCTTTTCACTGCACCTGCAATTCTAAGGGAATAATATATTTGGCTAAATGTTCACAGTGCACTTGTTTCTATACATGGTATAAAGCGTAACTTTAAAGAATGGATATATGAGCATGACTTAGATATAAAGAACAAAAATGAAAAGCTTTTATTTAAACATATTCAGCTTCACCCTAACCATTCTTTCACTTTTTTGGTGATTGATTATGTTCCCCAGAACATGAGGGGCAGGCCATGGGAAGATTTAACAGAGTGCAAAGAAATAATGTGGCAAATCAAGTTAAGTGCTAATGTCTTTCCAGGTTTAAATGAATGCATATCTATAGGTAGTATACTGAGTTTAAAGTCTTATAATGTGTAAATTGATATTTTTTTATTTGTTTGATGTAATATTTTTTAGAAAAGGATGTATTTTAATATATAGAGCTGCAAGGAGTTAATTGAGTTTTTTTAATGAACATGTGGTCATGTGACATTAATTGGTGTATTATTTAAGCAAGATAGATTTTGTTACGTAATATGGATTCTGATAAAGTCGGAGTTATAACCTGATGAAAGCCCTTAATCTGTTCAATAATCTGATCTAAAAAGGAGCTGGCTCTGCTGCTTTGTTTCAGTGTTTTTTTTGGCTATTTGACTTGTGATTTAAAAAGAGGCTTTTGAGTTTGTACATCACTCCCTCCTGAAAACAGTACTCTGACTTACATGATTTACTATCTCCTCAAGAAACGTTTCTGGCTTAAAAGTGCTACAAATGTAGCACATTGTCCTCAACAACCTCATTTTTCTCTGGAGTAACACAAGGATCTATAATCAACCTTATATATTATTCTTACTGTTTATGAGTTCACTCCCACCTCACCCTCACTGCATAAATATATTTTATGTGGGAGATCTGTTTCTCCTTTTATATTCTAGTAACTCTACTAAGGTTTAAGAAAAGAACTTCAATAATACTTTCATAGCATTTGATCCTAGTTCTACAACCACAAATTAATGGTAATGTCCTTCAAAAACAAAATTCTTCTTCTTGAGGTGTCTCTACTGATTGAGGAGCAATTGATTCAATCCCATCTTCCCAAACACAGCAAGCCAAGATCACCTGTTGTAATTTGCAGACTAGAAGTGTTAGGCATAGCAGGACTGCTGTTTATGCAAATCTGTTGTGTGCTTTAGTGAGCATGTTCTCAGTTATCTACTATTATAAAACTATTATAAAACCATGGAGTTAGTATTGGGGTGTTGGAGTTGGTGGCTTGTCACCTTCAAAAATGCATATTTAATAGTTTGGAGGAGAGTTCTATATGTGCTGAGATTCAACACTGTTTTTAATTGGTCATATATCGTTTTTTTATAAGGGAAGAACTTTCTGGAATACCACAAAGACTGTGTATTAGCTCTTCATTATTCATCACTCAATCCTCTAGATATTCAGTCACTAAAGTCAACTCCTTTAAAGACCTGTGTGCAGCACTTGACCCCTTCATAACCTTTAACTTTAACTTGTTTTTCAACACAAACCATCATATTAAATTATTAACCATCTTTCACTAACTACTTGAGTGTTAAAATATACTTAATACAAAGTTGGACATTAGTCATTCAAGCAAACTCAAGACACTCCAATATGCAAAAAAAAACCTCTAAACAAAATCTGCCAATTCATAATTTGCAGGTGATTTGGTATTTGACTGCAACTTTTTCCCTATTCTAATCTAATTTTCAAAAGACCAATAATGGTTACAAATCTAGAATACACAGAAAACAGACTTTCTCCAATTTGTACCTTCACTATACTAGTGCACACCCACCACAACAGAAAAGGGGTGTAGTAAAGGGCCAGTTGGTTTGGGCCAGTTGAACGACCTCAGAAAGTTCTGATTTTAAGGTAGAATGTGATTTCATACTGGCAATGTTCCAGGATAGAGATTATCCCAGTGCACTGTTGGATGTTTTGAAAGAAGTGTGTGAAGGCAGAGAAGGTAGATTTGCCCCAATTTTAGGTAGACTGTATGTAGTCAATACTAATAACAATAACAACATGACTACTGGAGAGAAATTATTTAAATCAGTTTTGACTGTTACCTACAGTGGTGAATCACACCTGATTAAACAATTTATTGATAAAGAATGGAAGAAATTTTATGCATTATCAGATTTAGGTATTATATTTACTAAACCTTTACAATGTGTATATAAAAAAGGTTGGAACATCAAGAATATTTTAGAAGATGGTGCATATAACAACAAGCTTAGACCTTTCCAAAACATCAAAAATGGTACTCACAGGTGTGGGCACTGTAGCCAATGCAGTTATGTTTTTACAGGGGAAACATTATACTTGAAGGTTAGACGTAGAGATATATCTACCAGGGGCTATGCAAATTGTGATACAACTGGGGTAATATATATTGTCACTTGTGGGACCTGTGCTTCATTTTACGTAGGCAAGACGAAAAGAAAATTTAGACAGATGATATATGAGCATTTATACGAGATAAGGAAAAAGAATGAAAGTAATGCTCTATATAGATATCGTCTATCTTGCCCACAAGCAATTTATCAATTTTTTGTTAGTGAAGTGCTCCCTATTGACCTCAGAGGTGGCCCCTGGGAAAATATGATCGAATATAGAGAACTGCATTGGCAAATAACTTTGGATGCATGCACCAGTCCAGGTTTGAATGATATGCTATCCATCAAACCAGTCCTTAAATTGAGGGCTGCAAAACTATAGTAACCTTAACATAATCAACTCAAGTTGTTTAAATTGGTATATATCCATTGTAATCCACTAGAGGGTGTAGGATGGTTTATTCAATTTTAAACACATTTTAAATATATCTTACATATCATTACTTATTTTTATAATATTTATTTAATGAAAACTGTTTTTTAAAGAATTTAAAGTTTTTGACATGTTTTTATTAATGCATTTTGTAATTTAAGATATTTACTTTTTCACTATTTAAAATGATTGCACCTTTATTCACTACATGATTGGTTCATTTAAATTAGGATAGGTATTTATTAATGCCTAATGTGTTCTCGGTATCTCATCTGATGAAGTTATTTGGTGACGAAAATGTATAAGGAATTGTGGAGCGTTTATGTGTTTTGGCGTTATGTCCATGGTGTGGATTTGCTAATAAACTGTGCTTGAACTACATAGTCTCTGGTGCTCCTTTTACTTGGTTTACAGTACTGTGGTTGGAACATTGTGCCATTTTCATTTTTTGGATTTATCAGTTAATACTTTGAAAAAAACCTCAACACCATAGCACAAGTGGGTAGGCCGGTTCTTGCAGATCCACCTAACTCACCTCATCTGGCTGTGGCACTGGGTCCCAGAATATCTTGGGCCAAACCTGGAGCTGCCCCCTTTGCTGGTCCTGCATCACCCATGAGTGGAATCACCTCAGGGACAGGGTCTGTCCCCCCAGGCATGGGCGCTGAGAAGGAGTGGTCATCCAACAACAACTTCCAGCGGTGGTGTGCAAGATTTTCCAGCATGATCTGGATGAGCGACTGTGCCAGATTGAGGGCAGACTGGTGCACCTGGAGGGGGCAGGCCTATCCTGGCATCCAGCCCCCCATCACAGCCACCTTCTCTGCAGTGAACGAGCAGTGGTGACTGCCCATGGGTGGGGAGATCAATCCCACTGCTGATATCTGGGGAAACTTAGTTCTCCAATTCCACAACACCCACCCTATCCAAGGTGTTTACCCCCTCATGTCTCATACACTGCCCCTGTCTGCTGTCTTGTCTGTTTGCAAATTCTACCTCTCTTACCCAACTTACCTCCCCACATGTACCTATATCCCTTCCCCAACATTCCACTGTCCCTTTAAAAAAAAGGCATCTGTCCCACAAAAAATATCACCCCATACATAGCTGTACATTTCACTCCAACGTACACTTCCCAAATCAATCCATATAGGAATTAATCAACATAGTTGTGTCGCTCACACCCCTCTCTCTGGGATGTGAGGCTCCAAATTCTCAATGACCTGCACAGCTGTTGCTGTATAAGAAATGGAGAACTATGGTCCTTTCCTACACCTGTCATACAGATCCCTACCTGCTTTTCACATTGCTTTTCCCCCCCGCTTGCCCCCATTTCACCACTTTACTAACACCCCTTTTTTCTTTTCTTATTTTGGAATTAGTGGGGGTTTAAGCAGACCTAAGTTGCGCAAACCCACTTAAACCTGCTTAAAACTGCTTTAATCACCTTGTCTGTTTCTGACAGTGTTATACACATTAATAAAGTAATTACCACTGCAATGTGTTGAACCCAGGACCCTGTTAGTAACTGCATAGTGCATTTGCCTATCAGGCCACTCAGCTGTGAAGAATAGCTGGTGTTTCTATAAACATATCATAAATTCCACTGATGCACATCAGCAAAAATAAACACCACTATCACGTTTTGGACCCAGGACCCTGTTAACTATGGCATAGCACATTAGCCAACTAAGCCACTCAGCTGGAAAGTATGACCGGTGTTCCTATAAACATATCCTGATTGCCAGTGACACACTACTTCTACATATAATGGGATAAATGACAGTGTACTTGGGCCTGTGATGCAGACACCAAACCAGTACACAGCCAAATACATGTTAATGGCTGTACGTGAGGCCTACAATATCAGGTAGAGCTGACAATTGCACAGACTGTTGCAGAATGTCCACAGTTGTGCCTCCTACTTATGGCATGGTTGTCATAAAACCTATTTTGTATGCTGAAGTCCTGGCAAGTCAGTGCAGATTGAGGTTACAAAATCATGACAGACAAGTCAGTGTCATATGTCATACCCATCAGAACACACATGTTCGTGTGAATCCTGTGTAACACACTGTATGCTTGCACATATGTCTTGCAACTACACCTGCCATAATAATGACTCAGTAACTCTATCTGTTACATTCCTAGCATGTGTGGCATTAGGACACCCACAGTCCTGGCCTACAGTCCAGGCTATTGCACATCAACTACATGCTTGTCAATACAACATATAAATAACTGAATCCTGCAATTTCCAGCAGAACTGGTTTGCTGCTACAGTAGTCACTGCCACCCACATTAGCACATCAAAGGCTTGTAGGGTGGGACATATGCCACAAATATGATTAGGTGTCCTAAATGTCACCTACCACTCTCTGGATGGAACTATTACTTAAAATATGCATCAGAGGCACATCCCTCACCTGGACTGTTATGGGTACCCTCACCCTGGCTATGCTGTGACAACAGATCTGACACTGCTCCCTCAGTGACATATACAGCTTGCTGTCCGCTAATGTGTTCACAATCCCCAGGATGACTCCTGGCCAGAATCCAGCAGCTGCAGCCTGTAGCACATGCAGCAGTATGTTCAGCTTCCTGCTACAGACCTACCATACCTCCTAAACACCTAGAACAGGACATGCACACAACATCCATTCATAAAGGGGTAGGGGGGAGTGGTCAAGTGACAGGGACATGTGTCACAGTCTCCCCTTACAAACATACACAGCCTATAGACCAGCAGCAAATGCAGCAGCATGCACATTCATATAAAAATGATGGATGACACTAACATCTGCCTGTCTCCTTACTGACCTCAACACACATTGTTAAACAGTAGACTGCCACAGAATCAGAAAGTCTGCTAACAATGGTGAAACATAGCATGCAAAACTGTGGACATACCATATCAATCCAAACAGTAGACAGTATTTCTACCCATCCTCTGTGATGCTGTAGCCCCCACACCTCAGTAATGTCCTTCTCACAGGCCAAGAAAGGGCTAAGGCCTACATGAGGCCTTAATTATAGAACTGTGTTGCCATACCATTGGCTAATGAAAATGCAACCCAGACATTCTGGATGCAATTAGCAAGTCTGAGCCACAGACTGGTGCAGAGGCAATCACCTGTTCATGAGCATTACTTACAAAAGGCAAGCTACTGCCTATAGTAAACAGGTCTGTGACTGTCTTCATGAAGACAGACTGTGCTTTTCCAGGAAAACTACCATTGGATTTCTGCTCATAAAGAAGTACAGCACTATACCAGGTATGTCATAGAATTCCCCATGTAATGGGATGCAGATGGGGGGATGTAGTCATGGGAAATAGGAATTAGAACACTAAGTCTAAACAACATATCTTGGAATGACATGTTGCTGTTAGTCAGCTGTCCAGCACCTACAGTTTTCCCTTTTGGCTCTCTCTGCAGTGACACAGATCACAGCTCTGGCCCCTGAGATCCCCCTCCCCAGCAATGGTCAGTTCATGTACAAATGCTACTGGATTGTCTATTAGACAATAGTGACAGTAAGTACAGCTGGATACAGCTGACATATCACATCATGTACTGTCATTGAGCCCTTCTCAAGTCTGGGAATATCATACAGGCATAGTTCAAACATTGTTCAGGTGTCCCTGACTATTTCTAGTGTACTCTGGCTAGGACACTGTGTACTCTAGATCTGTATCTCATTGCCTGACAGCTATTGCTAGCATACCTGGTGACCCCCTGCAGCAGGACAGCAGGTTATAGGCAGTAGTAGTGGGAGGACACAGGCTCCACCTCAGCAAGAGTGTGTACATATCAAGCATACAATGTAAGGGAATGACTACAGTACCAGACATTAATGTACTGTTACTGTGTTCTGAGGGGTCTGGTGTGTCATAGCCACATTACCCACAGTCTGGGGACATCTATTAAATATTGTCCAACTGGTTTCCAGATATCCAAATTTGTCTAGCGGTGGGTCCACATATATCAGGCACATGTACACATTCCACAAACATCTGTGAACTGCAGATGTCAGACACCTACGGGAGGAAACCCTACACCACATTTGCACTGCTCTCAGTAATTGTAGCACAGATGTTGCTGGAATGTCCATATACACTTGTATTACCACTCACCTATTTGTCGGATGGTGGCTGTATGGCATGGTACTGGAACGTTGCCCATAGGGGATGAACCACTAAGATGGCAGTGATGGGTGTGGACACATAACAACACAGTCTGTCACAGCACACAGACCATTACTGGTATACCTAAGATCATACGAGGTTACTAGGCTATGGGCTCTGAGCCCCTCATAAGCTTAGCTCAGATGTTAGCCCAGGTGTATGCAGGTCAGCACCTGATGCCCCAGCCCAACAGGGATATAGGTGGTATCCCTAGGGTGTATGTGCTTGCTGTTAATCATCCAGTTATCTAGGTTTCACTTGCAAAGGTGTAAATAGCTACCCTTGGATTAATTGCAAGTTGGCATAGGTGAATATGTGTCTTTAAAAAACAAACTCTTAAAAAAAGAAATCCTGCTGATTTTAAAGTATGGTACTTTGGAGCCTCAGGGACTCAGTAAAGAATGTAATTGGAAGTATGTGATTTGAATTGTATGCTTAATTGATTAATTGTTTTTGTGTAATATGCTGTATAAAAACAAACAGTATTTTCTAGTGTTTTTACTCTTGGAAGGCTGTGTAAGCCGAGGTGCTAAGTGTTTCATTAAATTTGTTTACTTCTTGGATCGGTGGTCTTGGTGGTATTTTATCATTTTATTTTTTTTTTGTTTTTTTAAGTTGTATTTGCCATTTGTATGGCCACTGATCCTGCAAATAATGTGCCACGTCCCTTTACGGATGATACTCTTGATGGCAGTCAAAGGACTATTCAGCAGTTTGTTTTACAACTAAATGGGATAGGCTCTAGAAATCTAGAAGCAGTTGGTACTTCTAATGTGCCTGGGACTGGTAATTCTGCTACTCTTGAAGTGGCTGTTCAGGGTCCGGCTACGGCTACTGCTTGGGAGCACTTTATGGGGGAACGCGAATGTCATTTTGTGAACCCTTTTCAAATTTTGGGGTCCTCTACTGTGACTGCTTTATCAGCAGAGGCTGTAAATCTGAGGGATAAGCTGAAGAATTTGTTGCAGAAGGAGGCTAGTACACATATTAATATTCTTTGCCTTCAGTGGTATGTACAGCTGAATATTACCCTGAGAGCTCTGCAAGCATACAAAGCACCTACAACCCCCTTTGAGGAGGGGAAGGCTGAGGATATGGCCTTTTGAAAAAGATGGGTACAGGCAACTCACCATTGCTCCACTGAATGGTTACGCACACTAATTGAAAGGGATGATTGTTGAACTTGATAAGCTTTTAACATCTGTTAAACTGACTAGTATGCTGGAAGAAATTAATGGCAGATTTGTGGACTTTGAAGAATTATTAGTAGAGTGTAAAAGCCATAAAATTATCAGACAAGGATTAGTCTTGATAAAGTGTTTTTTGGAAAAGAAAATAATAACAGATCTTTTTCATCTAGAAGTGGAAGCAACAATAGCAGTAATGATGTCAGCGGGGGTAAAACTGCTTCTGCTTCTTCCGCAGTTACTTTTGCTACTTTTTCTGAAGAGGGAGACTTGAGTGCTGCAGCTGAGGGGAGTGTGGGACAGTTTACAGCTTTGCCTAAAGCACAAAATCCAAAAGACATGCAGAACTGTTTTCGGAGTTCCAGTTCTGTTAGAACAGACTTTAACAACAGAAAACGGGGCCACAGTGAATGGGACCAGCAAAAGAACTATAACAAGAAGGGACAGTACAACAAGAAAAAACATTGGTACTAATGTAGTTTGTGATAATTTGCATGTGTTAAATTTGTCCAAACATGAAATTTCTGATGTGGTTATGTCTGTATTATGTCTTGGTCTCAAATTTATACCAACTGCCTTACTGAGATTACATGCACTTAAAAGTGAAATATTTTTTTTAGCAGAAAACTGCATTAAATGTACTACTTTAAACAAGAGGGAGGGGTTGTGTTTAATGACTGTTATGAAAGTAATGAGGATTCTTTTCATTCATGCCTGTCATCTCAGGAGGATTCGTTTGAGAATGATTTTAATGCCTATTGCCAATTGAATACTGATGCTATCTCTGTTAAAAGCTCTTTTATTCCACCTTTTCTAAATAATACCTTGCAAGGATTTTTTGCTACTCTTAATTTTGAGGTTGGAAAAATGTACTGGTCCTGTATAGAGAATAAGTCTAACATATGTTTTAATGTAACTAAGCAGTAATGGTTAGCCCTATTGGAATTTGGTAATGATAGGAGATGGGTGGTTAAACCATCTGACAAGGGCAACCAGACAGTAATCATGCACTTCACACAATACTTAGAGATGTGTTATAAACATTTGAAAAATGTGGAAATTTATAGAAAATGGGATGTTTCTGATTACTTTGAGGCTATTAAGCAGTACCGACAAAGGTTTAAGGCTGGGGTAGTCCACCTCTAAAGATGTGGAAAAGAAGTTTGGAGTGGAAAACTGCTCTATGGCAGTTTTTTACTGCTTACCTAAAACACACAAAGGTTTAACTAACCTTAGTGGCTGTCCTAGAGTGCCTGTACAGAGGTATTTTTGAAGAATATAAGTCTGTTATTACATGAACATCTTAAGAAATATGATACAATAAAACAACAAAAGGAGACGGCAGAGCAATATGCTCAATACTGTTTGTTCCAATTAGTAGTTCATGTAGAAGGTACACTTTTCATGTAACAACAATATGTAACCCTCAAACGGCAGTCTTCACTTCACCAAAAGATATATTCCAAACAAGAATGAATTCAAACTAGTTTATTAACACATAGAACGGCAAGCACTTTCACCATATAGGCTTCCTCAGGCCAAATATAATGAAATTTCAATGAAATGCTTAAATACTCTAAACACTGGTGACATCACTTCCTCTCTTTCAATTAAAATCAATTAAAACGTATAATTTAAATAATTAAATATAAAAACTTAAATGTAAAACATTCATATAATTCTGTAATTTAACAATCCCAATAAATAAATACAATTAAATATCAGATCTATATAACAATCATAGAACAAGAGCAGCAACAACGAATAGCCTCAAAACATGGATGTTGGTAGACGAAAATGACTAATTAACTACCTGTGTAAAATACTTCCAGTCATTTTCGGAATGTAAGCTTCTCCCCATACAAACACATATTAATTAACAGTAATGTGCTTGTAAACGTATATAGATACATTTTAGTAAAGAGCACAACAATTCGCACATAATTATATTCATGTATTAAAAACGTTGTATATGGTAACTCTCTAGAATATACATAACATATACAAACACAAGACCATGATAATTAATTAATTAGACCGATCAGGAGATAGGTCAGACAAATTTGAGTAACATGTTTGCCATTTTACTGCATCTATAATTATCATGTTCTTGTGAGGAAGCTTGTTTTATTCAAGTGAAAGCGCTTAACCATTCTTTGTTTGTTGGCATTACAATAAACTTTTGTTCACTTCTACTTGGTTTCATTGAAGGTGTTGTGGACTGTTATGAGCGTTGAATAGAGGTGAATTCCCAAGACACAGAGACGGAATTTTGCACACAGTGCATTTGCTGCTTTTTCTTTTCTAGTTGAACTTTTATTGTTAGAAGAGTATAGAAAAGGGAACAGATCAATAAAAATATTCAGAAAGATAAACATGATAAAAGCAATGCACTGTATCAGAACAGATCAGGATCTATCATGCACTATCACAAATAATAAACTAAAAATATCTGCACAGGCAGAAAAACTTAGAAGATATGCAGATAAATATAAAGGAAAAGTACAAAATAAGCAATTTATTGATGACCAAAAATGTTTTACAGAGAATCGGGAAATGAATTGAAATACCACCAAAAATAGAAGAAATCAATACATTTTGGAGAAATATCTATGAAGATCCTGCAGAACGCATCAAAGATGCTGAATGGATAGAAGAAGTGAAAGAAAGAATAAGAAGTTCAAATGTACAGGATATGAAATGGGATGAAGTAACTGCCAGAGAGATTGAAACTAAGTTAAGAAAAGCTCCTAAATGAAAAATTCCATGCCCAGATGTATTACCTAACTTCTGGCTAAAAGTATTAACATCTTTACATGAGGATTTAGATATAAGTAAGAACTATTTGTATGCCCACCCTAAACAGACACCAACCTGATTAACAACAGAAAAAATAATACTCCTACTTAAGAGGGAACCTGCAAGCTATCCTAAAAACTATTGACCAGTAACTTGTCTTCTGCTGGAATTGATGCTGACAGAGTTTATAGTCATTTAGAAGAAAACTCGTCATGGCAATAAGACAAAAAGGTAATAAAAGAAAGTCATATGAAACAAAGGATCATTTGCTGTTAAAGTCATAATGGAGAACTGTAAAAAAGGGAAGAATCTAAGTATGGCACGGATACACTATAACAAAGCACTTGACAGTATCCCATATTCATGGATAAAAGAGTGCCTAAAAATGTATGAGATACACCCTACACTGCTCGATTACATTACAGCAACCATGAAATAGTGGCAAACCACTTTACAGTTAAGCCATGATAAAGGAAAAATTATTATTCCAGAGATAAAATTTTAAAGGAGGATATTCCAGGGTGTCTCTCTGTTACCGCTGCTCTTTTGTCTTGCCCTTAACTCATTAAGCTCTCTGCATAACAGATTACATCATGGCTGCAATTTGGCTCCTAGAAAACAAGAAAGTGTAAAGACTTCTCATCTTCTTTTTGTAGATGATTAAAACTGTATAGTTCATCAGATGAGAAACTGAAAGCACAACTGCAAGTGGTCAAAACATTTTCAGATGATAAGAATGTAATTTGGTCTTGATAAATGTGCATAAGCAACCTTTAAAATAGGAAGCTGCAGCACCAAGAAAACATCAGTTTGGGATGGGAATGTGATATAAAGCAAGAGGGAGTATATACATATTTGGGAATTGATGAATGATCATCAATAAAACATGAACAAATGTGAATAAAAATTAGTAAGGAATATCTTAGAAGACTAAAAGTAATACTGAAAACAGTGTTGACATCTAGGAATAAAGTCCAAGCTATAAACCAATTTTCTCTTCCTGTCTTAACTTACACTTTTGGAGTGATTGACTGGCCCCAAAAGGTTTTGCGTAGGTTGGATAGGGTGGACAAATGAGTAAAAATCAGTGTAAACCAAGTCTGTATATTCCATGTTCCAAAGGAGATATAGACCTCCTCGAAATTGGTTACATGTATAGATTTGCAATCCTGGGACTGCATACATATCTGCTGACCTGACAAGACCCAAACATAGCGAAAGTTTTGAAACATGAGGAGAATAAGTCTAAGATGACATCTCTGCCAAGTTTAGCAGAAGCATATCAACGTCAAGTGAGAATGGAAATCAAACCAGAAGTGCCAAAAAATGAAAGAATGTAAGGAGAAAGATCAGATGAGAAGGAAAGAAATGTGGAAATGCATAAATATAGTTGCAAGTATGGAGAACTCTTCAAACAGCCTCATGTTGCTCAGGATCGAATGCTGGAATGGTTAAGGAGAGGTGAATTTAAACCAAAAGATGAAAGATTAATACTGGTGACCCAAGACAGTGGTTTACAAAGTCCATTGAACTTGTGGAGAAACAGACAAACATAGATTTTGTAAAACAGGATTGGAAACAGTTACACATCTTGTTGCTGGCTGTGATATACTAATGGCAGGACTGTATACTGAAAGGCATAATAATGTGGCGAGGTTGTTGCACTGAGGATTATGCAAACAATATAATATAATATTGAAGTAACTGAAAAACTCTGGAAACATAAGCCACATAGCATTATAGAAAATTATGAAGTCTATATCACATGGGATCACCCATTACCAACAGTTCAAAAAATACATACGAGAAAACCAGGTATAGCAGTCCATGAAAAGAAGGGAAAAGTAGCATTCATCATTAAAATTGCGACACCCGGTAGCTACAGTGTCTTACGTACAGAAAGACACAAAGTCATAAAATACCAGGATTTGCAGGCAGAAATGAGGGCAATGTGGAAGAAGGATACCCAGACAGTTTCAATAGTAGTAGGAGCAATCAGGCTTATAAAAAAAATTAACAGTCGTACTTAGACATGTTACCAATATATGTAACTCCATGGGCACATTGTGGGTGCTGCGAAGACCACTTCTGGCTAACAACAAAGAGTGAAACAATACTAATTTCATGAAATTTAATCATACTTTACTATATAAATGAAAACAAACCATATTGACATATGTGAAGTTACAAACATTGTACATCAGATATGCCCTGGGATTCAATAAAGTTTTCACGGAGTGTAAGAATAGTGCAACTGCTCCTGCACTTAATATGGCTGCCGGGCGATCCAGTAAACAAGCCTGGGGACGTGCATGAGCTTGGCAGTGCTATTCCTGCACAGACATCATTGAATAATGCTAATTACCTCATTTACTGGTGAAAAACATGCAAATGGGGTGAATTAGAGATTCAGTAAGGAGGCAGGCATCTGTGCAGGAATAGTGTTATGTGCAGAAATGTATTTGGCTACTAATTGTAAAACAATATTTTACTGGAAGGAATGTGTTGTTTCAAAATTATGTTTTATTATTCCATCAGGTGTGACTTGACAAGGAAAATGGCACCAGCTTGCTGAAACATAGAAAAGCCACACATGAAGGCTGATAATGGTGATCCACTGCAAAGTGGGACCATCCCTTCATCCAACATGCATCATCCTAGGAGATGAGTATATTATTTGGGGAGAAATTATTTGTGGAGACAAAGCCTTACACATGTATTATGGAAGCCCCCTCCAAAAAATACTGAGTTTTTTATTTTTCTTCTATTTATTTTATATGATGAATTGCCCATCCCATTAAGTTTCTAAGCATTGAGCTATTTTTCAGTGTCCTTGATTTTCATGATGTTTACCCCCAGCTACTTTGCTTTCAGATATGTCATATTCAGTGATGTGGCTTAGATCCAGGCACAACAGCAATATCTGTATAACTTTCTCAAAAGAGTATACCTGGTGCTTGCAAAAAGTAAACTGTCATGGTGTAATCTATCATTTTTGAGAGTGTGTATGTGTGTGGGGGGTATGGAACAACAACACTGGCAGTGCTAGCCACCTGGCAATGTGAATATTGGGTCTAGATGATTGTAACTGTTCAACTGACACCTCAACCCCATGTACAAAAATGGGAAAAAGGGTTGTGATGGATGGATAGATGAATGGATGAATGGCTATATTCTATCATTTTGGAAAGAAGACAATACAGTGCCTTCTTAGTCATGTAGGAGAGAGGAACACTGGATTGGATTACTTGTAGGAGATTATGAAATAACAGTATTATGCACACATGTCAGCGGCCTTGGAACTTGACGATATAGCTATGTGTCTCACAAATGCCAATACAAGATGAAAACATGCAGTAGACATTGATAAGTTACATGACCGGACTGTTGTCCAGTCAGATATATCTAAGTATATGTTAAGTATAAATTTGTACTCACAAACCTCTTTTTAATCTGTTTAGGATTCTCTTACAAGTGTGTAACAGAAATCAGACACCATTACATTTATTCAGCAGTTAAGCTTTGAAGATTACATTAATGTCTTACTGAAGCAGTCAACATCCTCAGGCATAGAAACCAGCAGGCAGCTTCCCAGTACCTGTACTATGTAATAACATCATAGAATAATAAAATAAATACAACTGAAATTGCCCTCACGTATGAATCATAAATCTTCTACCAGAGCTGGTTCTTCAGCTTTAAGATACACTAATGTTGCATTTCCAGAGATGAAACAGACTTTTGAAATGATTTCTAAATAGAATGAAAGGATATATTCACCTGACATAACTGTTTAATGCTATCACAAAGTAAAAAAAGTGAACTAAATTAAAACTAGCTAAGCTAAGTCCTTTGCTTTTATTAGAGTATCATATTAACCAAGGATGAAAGAATAAATGTTTACCTCATGATTATAAAGAAAAGAATAAAACAAGATGGTTCTATAACTTAATTTTATAATTAGAAATCTATTAACCAAAAGCTTGGACTGTTTTTAGGCAATATTAAAGTCCTGGAGTTTGTTGGCACTGGTTGTACTTTCTGACTATACCAAAGGCCTTGACTGTGCTGTTTTAAACAGAGTATGAGGCACTGTTATTCCCTGAAATTATACTGCATAATATGAGCAATGCTAGAATCTGATTCCTAGTTTAGCAGACTATGCAATGGGTGCTCTGTCTCCACTTAGCTCAATACTGTACTCTATGCTCCTAAGTTTGTTTCAACCACCACTTCACATCCCTCTGTAATAAAGTACATATTATCCATACCCCAGAATAATTAGCACACTGATAATCTTTAGAATAGTTTTTTTGACACTAATATGTCTCCTGCCCCATTATAGCTGTACCCAACAGTACCAACCAAAGAACATGACTCCACTAAGGATGATGTTTTATTCATGCCATTTATATATAGCGTGCTATATCTTATTTTCTCCTTAATAGTACCTTAATTGCTTGTCTTAGCATTTCTGATTTCCCTGTAGTGCTTCACACTAGGAACAATCTTTAATTCTCTAATATGTTAGAGACTGCAAGTCACACACTTGTATATTATAAACAAAAGGATAGATACAAGGGTTGAGTATTATCAAAAATACAAGCACTACCCAAGTATAGTAGCTTCATATTTCTGAAGAGAATTCTGCTTGCTAACTTTGTGCAGGAACTGCATGACCACAAGTTTATTTAAACTTTTGACATAATGATTCATACTGCCTCAACTGTACGCCTTCACTAGCTTCTAGTGTATTGAGTAGGTGTTGTGAAATAGCCAACAATGATACAGGAATGTAGCAATGCTGACTAAGACTGAATGTATCTATTGAAGTTCATTAAATTTAACTAAACTGCTCGAAACTGCACGTCTTTCAAGTCAGTGTTGTAATGTTAGTTTTGGTCTGACTCTGTCCAGGTTTAGCGTACTTGAATTTTATCCAAAGTGAACCACTCTCGAGGATAATCTGAATAATTTCCGGCTACAGATAAGCTGAACTTCAGCCTTTTGCCAGGGTGACTCAGTTCTGCAGAAAAAAAATTAGTAATTGTAGGCAGTTATCATCTGAGAGAAGTAGATGCTTCTTTTTATTGTGATTCTTTAAATCCATTTTAATGAATTAAGTGCAACAAATAAATGAATGCTTAACTGTATGCAGTTACAGTGGTTATGTTTGTTGGCTGATAGTGACTGATAGTACATGTTGTTCAAATCCTAACTACCTGAATTACCTCGTCTCAATAATTTTGTCCATCTCAGACCTCTTTAAATGGTTTTACATTCATGACATCTCATGTAGTAGAACATCATCTACAGCTAAAGCATGTAATGAAATGCTCCCACATATATATCTTAAAGTTACAGTGCCTTGGATTTTATGCTCTCTTACTATGTCAACTTTTTTTTCAGCTAGAAACAAGCCATCTATAACCCCTCTCTATATCATTGATGTATTTAAAATTTTATATAATGTCCTTTCTTTATCGAAAAAGATTTAAAAAGCATGCTTAAATACTCATCATCTCTTTTTATGATAATTTATCTGGTGCAAAGGCCAGCTTTATTGCTTTTCTGTCATATTCTTTTTTACTATATGATCTTTTTTTTAATGTGGCCTCAGAAACTAAGCAGATAACTCCAGATAAGGATATTATCTATCTGAATAAAGAAGTAAAGCACAAAAACACCATTATTAGTAATGCTTCTGTCTAAGACTTGTATTTCTGTTTTGAATGTGTTGTGAGATTTTTGCTACAATTAGATCTTTTGATACTGTACCCCACATATTCATCTCTTCTACTTTACCATTTCCTAATATTTTTAATATCTGATTTATACCTATACTGGAGGTTATTCTTCCTGATATACAGGACCATGTATTTTAACATTTACTTAGCCTCCATCCATACCCTTCAAGAGCTATTAAGTCAGCTTTCACTGAATCAGTAGTATTCCTGTCAGTAACCATGTCTTCAATCATTTTAAACACCTTTATTAAATTATCACTTAAGACATAGACCCACATACAGTGATAGAAAAGAAACCATATTAACACTTTTTTCATTCACATAACACTATTCATTACATGTATGCTTCCATTCTTTTTAACTGTCATTCAGTGCAGCATTAAAGTCCTCATTTCCTGCCTTCCATTAAACCTCACTCCTCCTCCTGAACATTATTCTGTGTGTATTGTTCCTACAATTTCCATTTATTTCTATGTAATTTGCTCTTTCCCTTTTTTGAAAAATCCCACTTCCAGTTATTTTACAATATTCAATACTGATCACACTGAGGGAAATATGTGTTTTGTTTTACATGTTTCCATCAGTATTCATGACACAGAGATTGAAAAGTATGTTTCAGAACAGAATTCTATGACATTTCACTAGCAATTTTACCATGTTTTATATCATTCATGTCTTCTCAGTTTAGTTAAATAATTGCAATGCACCCCTGGTAAGCAGTGGTTATTCCTTAAGGGACAGGCTGGTTGTCTGTCAGTCAGTGTTAGCATCTTTCATTCAAAGCGATATAATCCAGCCCAGAGACAGGCACTACACGTCTGCAATTTATTTGGGTGATAAAACTTACGAAGGAAATTGGCCATCTTTAAATTTGTTTCTGTGGTGGTACTTTGTGTATGTATGTGTGCATGTGAGTGTGTTTGTGCGAGCGAGAGAGACAGAGAGAGAGAGAGAAGGAGGAAAGAGAATTACATGTTTTATGGCATAAGAAAATGTTTTCACATTATTTTTCTGTGCTTACTACACTGGCAGGTTTCTTTATTTTCTTTGATTGTACTACTATTCCTTGACAACTTTCTTGTCATTTTGTCTGTAAAACATGTTGATAGTTAATAATGTATCAGCTGGTCAATGGTAGGAGTATATACCAGTGTTTTCTTAGCACTTACAACAGCTTTTTGCACTGATATAACAGCTGGGGAATGATTTCAAATGTTTAAATCATTCCGAAATGCTTATGTGAACTATAGCTATATTACTTAGATGAAGTGTTATTTCTTAAAATCAGTCTCTGGAGTCTGTATGATATTGACATCATTACGCATTTGCACAGTTATGAGAACAACTGCTGAACAAGCTATTCAAAGTGATTCAGTCACTTGCTTTAAAAAATCTGAATTGAATAGTTTTTAAAAGAAGACTATTATTCCAGAGGCATGTCTAATGAGATTTCATGTCAACCTAATATTTTAAACTTGAATTTGTTTGAAACCTGAACTGTTAGCGTATATTTTAAAATGTCAAAAATAATAAAATTACACTTTCTCTTTCCTTCCATCTCTCTCTCTTTTTATCTCTTTCTCTCTGTCTCTCTAATAACCCAGTCATATCCCATGAAGATATCAAATGTGATTTTGAACTGTCTGAACACAAATGAGGATATTTCTTCTCTAGGTGAGATAAGTTAGTACTTTTATTTGACTTGTGCCATAGCAGTTTTGTGGATTTCTATTGCCATTAAAGGGACAGATTTTTATGAACTCATGGATATTATCCCACCTGTATTAGTGTCTGCATTTTCTCTATTATATGGGGATCTAAAAGCCTTAAAAATGTTTTCCTGATAGTCTGGCAATTACAACAGCACAGAAAATTACGTGTAGGAACTATTAACTAGTTTCCCACAGTCCAGGGTTTGATTCCCTCAATCTCCATTTGCCTACTGACTCACCCTAAGCAAGCCAGTTGCCCACATTGTACTGCTCAGTGGTCTCAAGGGCTGTATGCTTAAGACCTACCTATGAACTCTAATTTTATTCAACATGTTTAAATGGTATTTTTGAGCATCAAAGGACTATAAAATATGGTTTAAACACCTTCATTCCAGAGCTTGTTTAACTGTAGTGAAAAATGGAAGGAAACTAGACTTAGATATTTCTTAATTCTTTCAATGAACATTATGGAGTCTGATATCTGTGCTAAAAAATCCCACTATTGAATCTCTGTGGCTTGCAATACCTTTAAATGCAGTCAATGAATGTTATTGGTTATCACACAGACATCACAGAACAATTTGCTTTGACAGTGGTGGAGACTGAAGTGATGATTCTAGGGTGCTGGGCTTACTGAATATCATGACTAATTTATATTTGCCCCTATGTAAAGCTGCGTATCATACTGCATGAGTCTCATTATTCAGCACTGCTGTCCCACAGAGATGGGGTCAACCTTATCCAAGTGGCACTGTAGATAATATTAGAAATATGTCAATGTCAGCAGACATTTTTGTTGCATGCGCTGCACTCACAATTAAGGCAGCAAAAGCAAAACAGAGGATTTTTGTCTTATCTTTTGCATGAATCAAATAATAAAATATATCAAAGGTGAGACCAAGACAAAGCTAAATAAACAGATCAACAGACACTTTATTGTAGTAAGCGCTTTCACAGTACCATAACACTGCTTCTTCAGACTATAAAAAGCTCAATAAAACCAACATTTATATAGGTACAATTATATGGCATAGTCCAATAAAAAGTTCACAGTCATTAAAACATCAGCATTACATCACAATTAAATGGGTAGCTTTTAAAGAAATAGTCAATATACACTATTCATAAACAATCATTTAAAAACAAGTAACCAGTGAAAAAAATAAAAACATGACATCATAGACAAATAAAAACATACATTATTATACACACAGATAATTTACCTCAGACTCCTGGCAGGTAAAAAGGTTTCAGGGGAACTTTATCATTAAGCCCCTTGCCACAGTCTGCCCTTAGCCTAATAATCCATTTATTTGCTGATGTCTCAGTTCTATTCACCAAATCACCCCTTTGTTCAATGGGGCTAATAAGCTGTATCACCATAAATTAAAAAAAAATGTGAAGATCCATGAAGGACAACATGCTTGGCCAAGAAATTAGTGCAACTACTCTTTCTGATATTATAGACATGTTCCCTTAGCCTATCCCTAAGGCACCCATCAGTATTTCCCAAATAAAATGAGTGGCACTCCATACAATAAGCCAAATATACCAGATGACAGGTATCACAACCAGCCCGAATATTAAACTTGAATTATTTTCCAGTATCAGGATGTACAAAGATCCCAGATAGGTCAAGTACTTCACAATAATTATACTTACCACAGGGTAGCATACCAGAATCCCTACTGGGTATGTGTGGAGGCATGCGACATTAAAGCCTCTTAAGTTTTTTATTATTCTTATATGTGAAACCAGGTGTGTTACCCATGATCTTTCTGATATTGTCATCTGTAATTAATATATTCCAGTACTTCTTATAAATATCTGTTATTTGTTTAATGTTACTTGAGTAAAACAAGGGCATATAAAGCTTAGTCCTTGACTCAGCCTTCTTACTAATAACAACATTGGCCATTTCAACCACTCTATCTGAGAAATAATGTTTCCCTTCATCCTTCCTTAACATAGGGACCTTGGATAGAATATTATTTACATGTCTAGTATCATAGCCCCTTTCAATAAATTTCTCACTTAAGAGGTTTAATTTGTTTAAAGACTGGGTATCTTCAACATTTAACCTAGATGCCCTTAATGCTTGGCCTTTCACTATATTGTTAAATACGTGCATAGGGTGCATGCTCCTTCTGTGCAAATATGTGTTCCTGTTGCAATCTTTCCTAAAGGTTTCTGTAGTAGTAAAATTCCCTTTGGCATCCCTAATAACTCTAACATCAAGAAAATGTATCTGTGGGGCGAACAAACCATGGTAAACCTTAAAAAAGTAATACTAGAATTCATGTAATCAAGTAACATTTCAGTGTCATTGATTGTGCCTGTCCATACCAGGAACAGGTCATCCAGAAAATGCCTGTAAAAAAAATGAACTGTTTTAGATGGGACTTAAACAGACTAGTCTCCTCCCATCTTGCCATAACCATATTGGTGCAGCTATTGGCACTGGAGGAACCCATAGTGACACCATCTTTTGTAGGTATATGGCTTGGTTAAATATAAAAATATTATTGTCAGGTACAGCCTCCATGAGCAAACATAGTAAATCTATAAAACTTTTTCCATAGTCACTATGCAGAACCAAAAATTCATCAACCATTTTAAGACCTATATGGTTGGGAATAAGGTTAAAAAGTGATTGCACATCAAATGTTACTAACAAACTGTTCTCCAAATGAGACCTGCTAAAAAACAAATCGTGCGAAAACTGCTATGTATCTTTTAAAACATACTCATTCTTGTTCAACGCTGGTTTCAGATGTCTGTCTATAAAAAAAAGATAAACCCCAGGATTCACGAATGTGTTTTCTCCATGCAGGAGCAGTGTAGGCACTCCTGCACAGAATATGGTGAGCGATCCAGGAACGGCCCGTTTGCATGTGCATGAACGCCCCTACACTGTTCCTGCACAGAAAGCCTTGCAGTATGCTAATCAGCTCATTTGCTGGTGAAAACCATGCAAATGATCTGAAATAGAGATTCAGGAAGTAAACAGGTCTCTGTGCAGGAACAGTGTATGGTGCAGAAATGTATTCGGCTGTTAGCCAAATACATTTCTACAAAATAAAAAACGGAGGCATGACAGCCTCAAAGAAAACACATATTCCCTTAATTAGGCATGCCAATGGCCAAATACATGGCCATTGGCATGCAAAATAGTTTATTTTTTATAAAATATTTTTTTTTTTATTTTGGCCGATCTCAAACGTTTAAGCATAGGGCAGTGACGGGCAAATGGGATCATGCCAAAAATAAAAAGGGGGGGGGGCAATTTTGAGAGAAATCTGCATTTTGCCATTATAGTCAATGGCATGCAGAATGAAAACAATATCAGGGAATAGTGGTTGCTAAGGGGAAAGGCTCAGTGTAAGTGTGGTAACTCAAGAGTAAAGCAGTGGGGTATGCAAATGAGGGGATTAATACTGAATCACAGATTTCTTCTAAGTGTCAGACTGCACCTAACTGTGTAGGTGCTCCAACACCATGGTGTAGACAGGAAGAGCAGCTAGCATGAAAAGGGGGTGTGCCATGCTTACTGTAAGCACACTGGAGCTCAGTGGCCCATGTTTTCCCTTAGCTAAGCACAGCTAAGTAAGGGTGTGTGTCTGAGGCTGTATTTTCCTATTCCGTGAAATGCAGAGTGTATTCATGTCTAGGCAGGACCAATTCTGTTTAAACCAGTCTACATTAGCTGAACAGGTGTGCATGGTATGCAAAAACTGAAATAGCAGAACTGTGTACATCTGGGTACCGGGAATGCACGGGGTGTATCAGAGCTTAAATGGGGAGGAAATGGGAAGGGGAAACTGCAGAAGGAAGGCAATCAAGGAGAACAAGCATAGCTGGCAGGTGTAATGTATCAGAATCACCCAATTACACAGGCAGCAGCCCAGCACACTACTATAAACTATGCAAACACCTTTCAGTCTGTTTTTTCCCACAAACTCTACACCACCGATGTACACATTCGGGTGAATTTTAAACTAACAAATCTAACAAAACATGTTAGGGGCTTCTGTTGCTCTGATCTATCAGCATTTGCTAGAGACTGAGGGTGGTGATGAGGAAAATGCTGACAACCAACTCAGACTGAGGAAGAGGAGAAGAGTGTTTAGACCCAGCGTAACCTACCAGGGGCTACATGATCTGGAGATAGTAGAGAGTTACAGGGTGGACAGGGACATACTTCAGTAACTTGTTGAGCTGTGCCGGCCTCGCCTCAGAGCCAGAACCAACAGAGGGGAACCCATCCCAGTGGATACCAAGGTATTTGTAGCCTTAAGAATACTAGCTACAGGTACTTCCCAAAGACCAACTGGAGATATCATGGGGTCTTACAGGCATCTGTGTCCAGGATACTGTACCAGTTCCTGGATGCCAAGCGACCGCATGCCGCTGAGCACATTCACTTTCCCAGCACCCGTGAGGAGAGGACCAGCAATATGTGTTTCTTCCACCATGTAGCAGAATATCCAAAGGTACTGGATGCCATAGACTGCACGCACATCCACATCAAAGCACCACCTGGTGAATGGGGTAGGGTCTACATAAACCACAAGGGCTTCCCCTCCATCAACTGCCAGGTCATGTTCGATGCCTAGGGCATTAACATGAATGTGTGTACTGGCAGCCCTGGAAGCTATCATGACTCCCACATCTGACATTCATCACAGCTGTACCGGGTGTTTGCCAGTGGGGACATCCCTTATGGCCAGCTGGTGGGGGATGCTGGCTATGCACTGGAGCCATGGCTGATGACACCCATCAGAAATGCATACACACCCACACAAGAACACCATAATGAGGCACATGCACGAATCAGGATCATTATAGAACATGTGTTTGGGATGTTCAAGTCATGATTCCACTGCCTTGACATATCCGGTGGAGCCTTGCAGTACTCTTCCAGCCACATGTGCACACATGTTCATAGTATGTGCCAAGCTACACAATATGATCCTGCGGAAACAGCTGCAGCATGAACAAAATGGGTAGGTCCACATAGCCCCTCACCATTGCCAAGGCCTCCACAGGCACAGAGTGACTCAGATAGCAGCATCCTGAGCTTGCCCCTGTAGGCAGATGGAGGCGTGCCCAGTATGCCCTGGCCTTGGCAAAGAGGCAACGTATAGCACATACACCGACACTATAGGGCCCCAGGGACTGATATCTCTCTCTCCCTGACTCACTCACACAATAAAATGGATGCCAAACATCACACCACCTATACCTGACCATGTATAGGCAGTGTATTTCATGCATCTGATATAGTCAGCCCTCAAGCACCACACTCACAACAGCTGCAGGAACAATATAAGCCAGTCTCTGTAAGAAAGTAAACTAATGGAGTGGAATTTTCTGATAGCATATCTATGGTATTGATCAAGCATGTGAGGGAATGGAGTGGCTAACTGGGATAGCAGCAGACAACTGACAGCTCTGTGGGACAGCAGGATGTGTATCCCCAGTACTGTCCTACCCACACCATGCAGTACCACCCTAGTTGACAAATACCACTTCAGTATATGTGGTGAGCCAAATAACTGGGGGAGTCATAGGTCACATGCATGGATTTCAAAGTGGGGGGTCCCATACCCACCACCAACCCCACACAGCAGATCATCTGTAGACAACAATACAGAAATGCCTGGCAAAGGCTCCCACATGGCTACATCCATGAAATCCCCAACCACATACCTTTACACAATGATATCACAGCAGGTCTGGCAGTAGCAGTATGGCTTTGAAAGGTAAGAAGTCTGAAACTACAAATGTCTATGCTAGAACAATCTGACCTGTGGTTGATACTGTTATGCCTGTAGTCTGAAAGACAGGGCACACCACTATGCTACATGGGACAAAATCTTACACAAATATCAGCACAGTCTGTGCAGATGTGTATTGTGTACAGTCACCCCCCCTCTCAACAGTCCCATAGAAATGCAGTCACATGTTCCTGGACTTAAGCAGCATCCAGCTGTCACCCAAAGTGATGGCATAATAGTAACAGAAAGCAAATGTCAGTAACACCCATAGTCAACTTACTGGTGCCATCCCAGGGGTGTCTCCTGCTGGCAGCCTGAGAACATATGATCATCAAAATGCACTGCCCTGCTACAAATGGCCTGCATCTGTCACACCTGGCTGACAAGCCTCTGGCAAAGGCCTATTCCTCACCAACAGTGCCCTTTAGGCAGTGTCATGGGGTCCATAACACCAATATAACACAGTCCACAAAATGCAAAGAAAGGCCATGCCGACAACTGCTAGGAGCAAACCTGCCAGCCTCAGTGAGCCAGAAATCTGGACAGAGCCATGAATAATGGGATGATGAAGGTCCAAAGAGAAGGACACCTGTGAAATATTGCTCTAATAATGTCATAAAGTTGATGGAATGATCTGTAGTAGCATGGAATGTCTGATGGGTACAAAGTCTGAAACTGCAATGTCAACTGTCAGTAATATCTGACTTCAACCCTGAGTAACTTGCAAAACACTTTTGCTGGAAAACCACACTTGTTTGGGTAACCGACAAGATATATGAGCCATGGATGTGGACATTCTCAGATACTCTGTACAGTCAACAGGCAGGGCTAGGAGTTTAAACATGGGAATGCACTCACTGCAGGCAGGCTTATATATGAAGTATCTATGAAGATCCTGTGGAACATAATAAAGATGCTAAATGGATTGAAGAAGTAAAAGAAAGAATAAGAAGTTTAAAGGTACAGGATATGAAATGGGATGAAATAACAGCCAGAGAGATTGAAACAAAGTTGGGAAAAGCCTCTAACTGGAAAACCCCAGGCCCAGATGCAGTACCTAACTTTTGGCTTAAAGTATTAACTTCTTTGTACGAGGATTTAGCCATGAGTAAGAACTATTTCTATGCACACCCTGAACATACTCCACACTGGTTAACAACAGGAAAAACAATGCTCTTACTTAAGAGTGAACCTGCAAGCTACCCTAAAAGTTATAGACCAATAACTTGTCTTCCTACGAAGTATAAACTATACATGGGAATTGACACCGACAGAGTTTATAGTCATTTAGAAGAAAACTCAATTATGGCAGTATAACAAAAGGGCAATAAAAGAAAGTCATATGGAACAATGGATCATTTGCTGTTAAACAAAGTTATAGTGGAGAACTGTAAGAAGGGGTAGAATCTAAGTATGGCATGGATTGACTACAAAAAGCATTGGATAGTATCTCACATTCATGGATAAAAGAGTGCTTAAAATGTATAAGGTACACCCTACACTAATTGACTACATTACAATAACCATGAAACAATTGCAGACAACTTAGCAATTAAGCCATGATAAAGGACAGATTATTATCCCAGGAATACAAATTCAAAGGGGGATATTCCAGGGTGACTCTCTCTCACTGTTGCTATTCTGCCTTGCCATTAATCCATTAAGCTGTTTACTTAACAGTTAGGCCATAGCTACAATTTGGCTTCTAGAGAACAACAAAGTCTAATGACATCTCATCTTCTCTTTGTCAATGATTTGAAACTGTATAGCTCATCAGATGAGGAACTGAAAGCACAGCGGCAGGTTGTCAAAACTTTTTCAGATGACAATGGAATGTCATTTGCTCTTGATAAATGTGCAAAAACAACCTTTAAAAAGGGAAAACTGCAGCACCAGGAAAACATCAGTTTGGGACAAGAATGTGATATAAAAGAACTTGAGGAAGAGGGAGTGTATAAATACTTGGGAATTAATGAAGGATCAGCAATAAAACATGAACAAATGTGAATAAAGCTCAGTAAGAAGTACTTTAGAAGACTTAAATTAATCCTAAAAACAGCAATGACATCTAGGAACAAGATCCAAGCCATAAATCAATTTTCTGCTCCTGTCCTAACTTATAGTTTTGGAGTGATTGACTGGCCCCAAAAAGTGTTGGATATTAAAACAAGAAGGATGCTTCATCTCACCAAATGATTTATAAAAATCAGTGTATACCAAGATTATATATTCCCCATTCCGAAGGTGGGATGGGCCTCCTTGAAATTGATTACATGTATAGATCTGCAATCATGGGACTCCACACATATCAACTGCCCTCACAAGATCCAAATGTAGTGAAAATTTTTAAACATGAGGAGAATCAATCTAAGATGATGTCTGCTTAATTTGGCAGAAGCATATCGACGTTAAGCTGGAATGGAAATCAAACCAGAAGTAGATAAAAAAACAGGCAGCAACTGAATGTGCTAAAAAACAAAAGAAAGAATATAAGGTGAAGGACCAGATGATCAGGCAAGAAATGTGGAAAAAACATAAATATAGTTGCAAGTATAGAAAACTTCTGGGAGATCCTCGTGTTGATCAAGAACGAATGCAGGAATGGTTAAGGAGAGGTGAATTTGCATCAAGAAATGAAAGGTTAATATTGGCAGCCCAAGACAGTGGGCTACATACATGCTGGTTTACAAAGTCCATTGAACATGTGGGAGAAACAGACATATGTAGGTTTTGTAAAACCAAATTGGAAACAGTCATGCAACTTGTTGCTGGTTGCAATGCTCTAATGGCAGAGTGACTGTATACTGAAAGTAATAATAATGTGGCGAGACTGTTACACTGGAGATTGTGCAAACATTATGGTATTGAAGTGGCTGAAAAATTCTGGAAACAGGAGCCACAAAGTATCATAGAAAATGATGACGTTTATATCACATGGGATCATCCAATGCCAACAGTTCAAAAGCTAGATGCTAGAAAAATGGATATAGTGGTCCAAGAAAAGAAGACAAAAGTAGCATTGATCATTGAAATTGCCACACCCAGTGACTACAGTGTCTTGCATACAGAGAGACACAAAGTTATAAAATACTTGGATCTGCAGGCAGAAATGAGAGCCATGTGGAAGAAAGATACCCAGACAGTTCCTATAGTAGTAGTTGCAACTGGTCTTATAAAAAAGAATTTACAATCGTATCTAGATATGTTACCAATTCATGTAATATCGTATGAATTGCAGAAGGAGTCATTACTGGGCACATTGTGGGTGCTGCAAAGAGCACTTTTGGCTGACATCAAAGAATGAAACAATACTAATTTCATGAACTTTAATCGTACTTGGACTTAGGAATGGGGTGCATTCCCGTCATGGTATTAGAAACCCAAAAGATATGGAGAAATTAAAAACAGGCAGGCCTAACCCTGGAAGATGGTGACACGTCTGCACCCACAGAACCCTGGGCCACAGCCATGGGGAGTAACACACCCCTCCCTGATCACTCATCCTATGCAACATCCTGACCCCAACATGTGGCCATCCAAGCAAAATGAAATGGACCATACATATATGTGTGATAAACACACACCTCCAGGCTGGTCAAACAGTCTGACACACATAAGACCCTCCAAGTGCAGTAAACCATTGAAGAGAGCTCAATGCAAAGTACTGGTAGCTATAGGCAAACATATCTGCCCAGGACACACACACACACACACCCACCCACATATCCTATCCCCTACAAATCTATCTGGAGTCTGCCTGTCACCCTGATCCTGTCTGACTTATATTACCCAACTGTGGACTGGAAATCAAACCAGGTCAGAACATAAATGCACAGAGATTCCATCATTGTGATATATCACAAAGGTGCTGGACCATTTCCACAGCACCAGCAGTCAATTACTTGTAGGCACACTTGTCAACAGGCTGGATTGTGCAAGAATGCATAGCATTTGGCCCATAAACCAGGTGTGTGCATCATCCATCCTGTACTCCTCTGGCAAATTACTGTGATGATCTGAGAAGGTATGTCACGAGGAACTGAAACAATACATGACAGTGTCAAATGGCATATATGACAGATGTCTGCCAAAACAAGCCCTGTAACCCTAGCAACCCATACATTACTAAGGGAAATTGTCACAGGCATTGTATGGCCCATTGTCCCCACATTTTGATAGGCTATTTCCAAATATCCTGTACCAACAGGTTGAGAGGTATGGTTGTAGCACAAAAAAAAAACAGACTGGAGTACAACAATCCCTGGAATGGAGTTCCACATGTACTATAGAAGGACACACTGGGCATGCTCATACACTTAGACAAATGTCAGTAGGCGCTAGGAATGAACAGGCCTTCTCCACCCAGTGCACTTCCCATTGCTCCACCCTAGCAGTCCTGAAGATGTATATCACCATAGATGTCACTTTTGTTAAGCCCACCCCCATAAGCTATGTAGCGTGTGCGATAACTGCATAACACTATAGTGCAAATAACTAGTTAGGAGTTCTAATCTCAGTCTTAGCAAATACAAAAGTGTGTGTGTGTGTGTGTGTGTGTGTGTGTGTGTGTGTGTGTGTGTGTGTTCACAACTAAAAGCTTTTGGGTCCATTCAAACACAGTACACTTCCCCTTTCTTACTTTAGCAGTCATACAGATATCAGTCATCTTAGAAGTGCCTTCCATCAGACTTCAGCCCCTTAAGCACTGTGGTGCATGCGATAATTGCATAAAAAGATAGTACAAATAACTAGTTAGGTAGGAGTTCTAATCTCAGTCGTGGCAAATGTAAAAGTGTGTGTGTGTGTGTGTGTGTGTGTGTGTGTGTGTGTTTATGTTTACAACTGAAAGCTTTTGGGTCCATTCAAACCCAGTGCACATCCCCTTTCCCTACTTTAGCAGTCCTGCAGATATCAGTCATCTTAGAAGTGCCTTGCGTCAGGTCTCAACCCCGTAAGCTCTGTGGCACATATGATAACTGCATGACACGATAGTACACATAACTAGTTAGGTAGGAGTTCTAAACTCAGTTGTGGTAAATGTATAAGTGTGTGTGTGACAGTTGTGTGTGCAAGACTGAGGGAGTTGTGTGCTTGTTTATAGGCGTAACAGTTTTATGCCATTCCCACCCATGAACCTTCACAGTGCCCCACCTTATCAGTCCAGATGATGTCAGTCCCTTATCACCAACCTTGGCCAGCTGTCAGCCCTGTAAGCTTTGTAGTGTGTGTGATAAATGCCTAGCACTATCGTACAAATGACTAGTTTGGCAGGGGTTCTACTCTTGTATCTGGCAAATGTGTGTGTGGGTATGTATGTTTGTAAGTAGAAGTATTGTGATAGGTTTCCCATCCACTGCCCTACTTTATCAGCCCTGCTGATGTCATTCCCTTTATATTTGCATGAGTGTGTAGTAGGTAAATGCCCAGGAACCTTAACAAGCCTGTCACATAGAAGGGCTCTGCCATTGTGCCACCCAATGTTACATCCCAGTGCCTGTATCAAGTATAGCCACCATAGTGATCCTTGGGTTGAAATATTACCCATCTACTCATCACAATTTCTCTGGAACAGGGTCATCTAAGTGCTCTGCATGACATGTATGGGAAGTGTATTCCAGGGCATATGCCGTCTCTTGCTGAGGAACCTGTCCCACCAGCATGCTGTGGTGATTGTGGTACTAAGGTAGAGGTCTCTACAGTGTGTGGTGTGGATGGATTTATATGTAGCATTTCTAAACCAACTGGGTCAGACATGTCTTTGTAAGTCAAGCACAAATAGCTGGTAATTAGGTGATATGACACAAAGAATAGCTTGGGCCTTCTGAATCTGTCTGTGTAGGATGTGTGTTTAATGCCTAGGAACCCCTTTGTGAGGTGCTTCTGTGGCTTCTCCAGCTGTAGCAGGTGTCTAGTGAGGTACATGGCAAATGGGCCATAATACTTGCGGAGTGGTCTAATGAGGGAATAGTAGACAGAGATCATGACCTATGTCTTCCTGGATGCAAAACCCTTGGAAATGCAATGTGCCATATAAAAGGACTTCCTGACCACAGTGGCAATGTGGTGCTTGAATGAGAAGTTGCTGTCAACCTGTGTCCCCAGATCTCTTATAATGCCTACAGTGTTTGCTGGGCTCCCATTGATGTGGAATTTACTGGGAGCTGAGTGTTTTACCAAAGGGGATGGTGATGCATTTTGTGGTGTTAAGCTTCCGGACATGATTTCCACAACACTCATTGGTCTCAGTGAGGCCTTTCTGTAGGATGTCTGCATCACTTGTGGAGTTCAGGATAGCTCCCAGCTTGCAGTCCTCTGTGAACTTTCTCAGCCAGAGTTCCTCTGTGTTGGGCTGGACTCCTAAGAAGTAGATGCTGGACAGGACACTATCCAGTACTGATCCCTGTGGGACTCCACTCATGACTGCTTGCCAATCTGACTTGGAGTTTGCCACTGTCACACTTTGTGTTCTGTGAACTAATTTCTAAACCATCCACTGATATAAGGGTTGATGCCTAGTTTGTTGGGTTTATCAATAATCCCTGACTGAGGAATGGTATCAGAAGCTTTGGCCAGATTGAGGTAGGCTGTATGCAGTGCCTTACTGTCATACACAGCCCTGGTGATTCACTGAATGTGAACCAGGTTGAGCAGGCATGAGCTGCCATTCACAAAGCCAAACTGTGTGTGTTCCAGAGTTAGGAAATCACCCATATCTTGGTCAATCAGGTTCCTGATGATGCACCCATACCTGTACATAGTAGACTTGTCAGGCTAAGGGCCCAATAATCCCCAGGGTCTGTAGATGCTACCCCTTTATGGAGAGGGATTACTGTAGCAGTGTGCCATTTTGGAAGGACAAAGCCTGAGGTGAGGCTATGACTGACCAGGGCACACAGATGTGGTGCCAGGTCTCTTTGTATGTCATGTAGAACACAACCATGGATATGTTGGGGTCCCATGGAAGCTGTATCATTGCCTGTGGACAATGCAGGTCTAACCTGGCCTGCAGTAATGCTGCGTGCCTGGCATTCATCTGCTATTGTGATTGTCCCCTTGCAGGGAGAGAGGGGTAAACTGGCACTGAATGTGTTGGCAAGACTGTGGCCAATATCCGTTGTCTCATGATAGAAATTAGCATTGTGCAGGAACTCACAGCACTTGTGGTTATTGCTGTGGAGGTTGTTGATATAACTATCAAAGGCTTTTGTGATTGCTGTCAGTGTCTGCTGCAAGTCTGCCTTTATAGCTGCCTGTAGGTGATTCCATGAGGGATCCCAAGTTGTGTTCGAGGCTAATGAGGGGGTTCACCAGTCCTGGGACACCACCTTTTTCTGCAACAGTGTCCTCCTTCTGTTGTACACTTTAGTAATGGCAGGGGACCATCACATTGGGTTCCAGTGTTTGGAGGACAGTGTCTGTGTTCTGTTGGCTATGACTAGTACCATGCATTCATGTTCATGTTTGTGCAGTGCATATGTGTATGATGTGACAGTTGTGCAGCTATTTCCCATTGGCATGGGTGCAGTGAAGTCATCCACCCCTGTTTTTATGACTACAATGTCAGTATTGGAGAGGTTTTGCATGGTGGTTACCTTTGTGGAGGGGTGTGGGTGAGATATTGAGCTCCATGTTGATTACATCATGTTTGGATCTGACCAGGTAGGGATTGATAACTGTGGTCGAGTAACAGTCCCATATGTAAGTAATCAACAGAAGTCAAGGTTGTCGCATCCTCTACTGAGGATCAGTATGAGCTGGTGCAGGGCATTGGAACTGATGAATTCCATGAAGCATTGGGCCAGTGCACTGGTGCTTGACTACCTTCCCCAGGTGATGGAGGGGTAGTTGAAGTCTCCTACTATGTCAGTGTTGGGTTGGACCTTCATAGATGCCAGGGTGTTGCGGGTGTTGAGGAATGTGCATTGACAGTGTAGGGACATAGCTGGGGACTGATAGCAGGCTATGGTGTGAATTCCAATACTCCCCAAGGTCAGTTTTACCGGAAGTACCTTTGATGCATTATGCTGGGATACTAGTCTGGAGGTGTGTATATCCATTATGACTATGGAGACAAAACCACCTGTGAAGATGTGGTCCATGTTTTGGCATTGACAGCTGTGGAATGCATCATAGCCTGTTAATGCAGGGCTACTGTCTGTTGCTGTGTCCGTTACAGCACAAATGTCAATGTCCTCCACTCTGAGGAGTGCTTTGAGGGACTGCATCTTGACAGATAAGATGTCTACTGTTGAGCAGCATGACTTTCAGATTGCATACATGTCTATCTGTTATGGTGGTAATTTGATTTGGAACATTGCCTAATAAGGCACTATAGGGGTGGCACGACACTTACCCTGTACCTGGAAACCCAGGGCTGACAGATTTAGGACATTTCTGGCAAGGCATTGGGGTCTGTCAATCATGTTTTCCCAAGCAGAGAGATACTGGATCCCCTGAGAATGACACACAACATGTAAGCCAATGTTGCAGTCAATTATCTGTTGATAGTACTGCTGCATCATTCTGGGTGACAGCAGAATACTGCTCAAGGCTGCTGTCACACCTGCCTGGGCCACATAGTCTGAGTATTCAACCATGTCTTTTATCATGTAGCCCAGGGAGGTGTGTCTCAGGTCATTCACACCCACATGGATGATGACAGAGTGATATTTGTAGTTGTTGTGGAGTGGCCTGACCTGGTGTGTCATGTGGTGGATGCTGGCACATGATAGACAGTTGGCTGTTACCTCCTCCATAATCAACATAGTGAGTGGGATGTCTGTGTACCACAGGACTGAGTCACCCATGATCACTGTATTGTGCAAGGTGGTCAGCTTTAGGAGCTTAGGTTGAGGGGCACACTGTATAGGTGACATATGTGTCCTTTGGCATGTGCTATGTCATGGTGTCTGAGTAGTTGTCTGTCTTACTGGTCTGTACTGTTTGTGTAAATGTCCATTGAGTGCCTCTGTGAAGGTTGGTGTGTGGCTTTTCAGTATATGTCAGGACTGTCATAATGGGTGTTGTGTTGAGCTATGTGGTCCACATATTGTGCTGCAGGTGTTGATCATATCCTCTTGATCAGCTAGTCCAGTCTTTGCTGGAGAGTGCAGATTTCCACATCTGGTGATATAAGGGTAACTCTCACTGGTCTTAGTGTTTGGAGTTTAGAGGAGAGGGTTGTCTGTGTACATGAGGCAGTTGCAACAGTGCCTCAGAATGGACAAGTGCACCAGGTTAATGGGTGAAAGCACAGAAAATGGCACTTTAATCATGCCAGGAGGGGTGGTCATAAGTAGCAAGTACTAGTGCTAATTCCACGATGAACGAGAACTGCTGAGGGCTCCCAGGTGTGATACACTTATTGATACAATAACCTGTTGAAGTGCAAAGCTATAATGCTATTTGAAATGCAAGACAGAAAGAACTAACAAAATCTATGGGAGAAACTGAAGGCAGACTTCCTGCCACCTGTAATACTTTGCCTCAGCTATGCAGTTATCAGCCCCTTTGGCCAGTTGTAAGTCCAGTAAACTCTGTAGCACATACAATAATTGCATAACACTATCGTGAAAATAACTTGATAGGCAGGGGTTCTAATCTCAATGCTGGCAAGTATGTGTTTGATACCATTTTGATGTGTGTACCATACATGGCATGTGACCACTTCCTGATGCCATTACTTTATATAGAGTGGTAACTGCATCTGCCTCACAGGCAGCATGTGAAACCATTGTACAGGCCATATCAGTCGTCTGTACAGATGTGTCTGGAACATCCAGATGTTTGGAACCTATTAGTACTCTGTTTGCCTTAACAATGCCCATGTATGTGATATAGTTGCCAAATAGGCCACAGTGAGTGTACTGACACATATGGCAGCCTCAGGTATCATACCTGACTGAAACAGCATACTGATACAACATCTGCTATCTTCACACTTGTCCAGGCTTGTAGGTGCAATACATGAATCCAGATGCTTGGCTTTACAAGTGAATTGTTCACGTCATGGGTCATATTAAAGGTTGGGAAAGTTGTGGACTGACATATTGTGGTCTCAATCAGTATATATCAGAAACAAATGGCATCTTAACAGGTGTGTGTATACATTTTATATCCACTGTATAGCAGTAATGTTTCACACATGTTCCTACCTTAGTCAGTTTGCCCAACACATTTTGCTGGTGTCTGTCCAGACGTTTTGCAAGGTATGCTACAGGGATGTTACATTCTCTTCAGATAGGCCCATGTGGTGACCACTGTGATGCAATAGAATTGACCCCATCACAAGTGAACGTGCACATAAAGCAATATGGCTATTTGTCACAGTTGTGTGCATGGTAATGCATGCCCTCCATATACCTGGGGTATTACCAAAGCACAACTGAACAATTCCATACTCACCAGCTTCAGGCTGCTGTCCCATATGCAGACCAGAATGACCTATGTAGTTGTAGGAGAGAGGTATTGTCAGCAGACTCACATGTGCCTTTGCTAAAGAATGGATGCAGCATGTCTGTACATTTACAGTAGAACACCCAATACTACACAGTTTGCTGTCCTTCACCATAGATTTTCACTTCTGTGCATTAGAAATCTCCATCCACATCTGCAATCTGACCTGGCACATGCATGTAAATACTGTACAGATAAAAGTATGTCTCATGCAGTAGTCTACTAATCCCCACTGTGACCTTAGCTGCACGCTGCTTGTCCATTGTTTGGGTCCCACCCACCTCTAGCAAGTGGGGCTTTGTATCCTCGTGTTGCACTGTGATGGGTGGCCCACGCTTGGCAAGGATCTCCTCATTTAGTGTCAGTGGGGGCTGCATGGCTGGGCTCCCACCTGTGGTTGTGGGGTCCCTGGCCATGGCAGCAGCCCTTTGCCAGGCATGGTGTATGAGGTTGGTGGCATGATGTCGCACCTGCTCATATGTACGTGAGTGCAGGCCCACCTAATTTACCCTGTGGACAGGGTCATCACACAGGGTGGTTCTCTCCTGTAGATGTTGCTGGCTTCGGCCCAACAGCACTGTGTGGTTCTGTATTATGGCTTCCATTATCAGGTTGCATTCCGCTGGTGAAAAAGTTTCCTGCTGGTGATGTGACATTGCACCTGGTAGACACTAACAGGGAAACCCATACCAGGACCCCATACATTTGGCAACAGTATGTCCAGTACCTGCACATGTACCTTGAATACCAGTTGCCAATACTCACAACCATACCAGTAGCTGCCACTCACAACCACACCATACCCCTGTAATCCATCAGCACAGTATCAGCTTGCATTGCACTCCTGGTCCTGATGAGTCATATTGCCCACAGTGAGGGCAAGTTGTCTGCATAATCCATCATTCCTCATTCAGGTCTGTGTAAATGGATGACATTAGCCATCTTTCATGTGGATGGTGTGTGGATGGTGCTGTGGCTTGGTGTGGCTACAGTGTGTAATTCAGCTGGGGCACATGTCTGAGGTCATGTAGGATGCAGACAGGGATGATATGACATCCCATGGATACTTACATTTGTTGCCTTTTAGTAGGCAATATGTACCAGCTCATTGATGATGAGGAGAGGGGTGTGGCTGCAGTACATATAGTGATGCTGAGCGAGAGAGGGATGTTTGCCATACCCCTATCTGCTTCAGGCTGCCTGTAGCCATGTTGTGTGTGTATGTGATCTGATTGGCCACCATTACAGGTTGGGTTGGTATGTTGCCTCCGAGATTGCAGACATATGGGAAGATGGCCTTGTGATTGTCCCTGGTGAATGTCTCCAATTCATACTCATAGGTGGCCTTACAATAATTCACCTGTGAACTTATATGCTTGTTCAGACAATGGCTGACCTGATGCCAGGTTGGTTCCTGCCCCTACTTTGCCTGTACAGCCACTATAGGGACCAAGTCTATGGTTTGTGTAATGCTGCTGTCCAGCAAATGGGTTTACTCTACATTGGTGGAAGCAGATATGACAAGTAAGGTATTGCTGAGTCCATACAGCCATGTATGTGTTCAATCAGTTGTTTGTAGTGGGTATGGCCACAATGTCATAACACAGTTGGACACCTCTCCAAGTTAGTAATGATAATCATGCTTATTGTACTAACCATGGCTATATCAGGGCAATGCAACAACCAGTAGCTGTAGAAATGTCACTTTTTTGGGTGCACAGTAACTAAGATTACACGTGTACAACATGTACAGCTTTTGTAACTGACATTTTGCATCCCATGTCTGTTTTCATGAGGTGGACACATACACCTACTCATACTGACATGTGCATAGATAATAGCTCAAATACATATCTGTTCTATGTCAGTATGGCACACTGTATTCACACTGTTGCTGTGCAGTCATCCCTCTCAACCTGTTACAGCAGGACATATGTAGGATGCCATGTATACATATGTGCAATGGGATAAAATCACTGACAGTGTCTCAGTATTGCTGTACCATACTTGAGGCATTCAATAGCACAGTAGCCTTTGCACTGACAGGCATCCCCTGGAGGATGTCCAACAGTCATATGGCAGGAAGAAAGGGTAAAGGCTAGGAGGGTGGCATTGTGGGTAAGAATTATTAATGTTGGCAGTATGAGTGGTATAAGGACCAGGCTAGCTGATATGATGGCCAGGAGATGGTTGATATATTGTGTGTTTGCAGCAGACCACATGGAAGGGGATTATAGTTGGGTGTATGGTAGGCAGGTCACAATTGTGCTATCAAGGTGTGGACTGGAAGTGGAAGGGGGTGGTAGGGATTCTGTTGAAGGAACAGTATGCCAACAGTGTTTTTGGAGGATGATATAAGTGTCTGATAGAGTGATGTTTCTGAAGCTGTAAGCTGATGGTGTAATGATGACTGTTGTTAGTGCATATGCTATGCAAGATGGTTGCGTGATGGATGAGAAAGAGAAATGTGACATCAGTTGGATGATATGGTAATGATTGTACCCAAGGGTGACAGACTGGTCATTGCAGCAGATGTCAATGGGCATGTTGGTGAAAGGAACAGAGGGGATGGGGAATTGATGGGTATGTATGGTGTTAAAAGGAGTGAAGATGGTGAGATGTTAGTGGATTTTGCAAAAAGGATGGACATGGCTGTGGTGAATGCACACTATAACATGAGGGAGGAGCATAGGGTCACATACAAGAGTGGCATAAGATGCACACAGGTGGAATATATCCAATGTATGAGGGCCAGTTTGAAGGAGATTGGAGATTGTAAAGTGGTGATAGGGGAAAGTATATTTTGAAAGCAGAGAATGTTTGTATGCGAGATGATATTGGTGATCGAGATGAAGAAGAGTGTGGGGGCAGCACCAAGGATCAAATGGTGTGAATTGAAAAAGTGTGTTTGTGAGGTGGAGTTCAGGGAAGAGTTGAGACAGGCACTGGGTGGCAGTGACAATCTAACAAATATCTGGTTAAGTACAGCAGAGCTGGAAGGGAGACAGCTAGATGGGTGTGTGGGGTGAAGTGGATGGAGGAAGCAGTACAAGGACACCTGTTGGTGGACTGAGGAAGTACTAGGCAGTATACAGAGACAGGGGTTGGGGAAGAAGGAGTGGGATTGTCAGAAAGATGAGGAGAGTAGGCAGGAGTATGAGGAGATGATATGCATGGCAAAGAGAGAGGTGGCAAAGGCTGAGGATGGGCATATGAAGAGTTCAATGATAGGTTGGACACTAAGGAGGGATGAAAGGAATTGTACCGATTGGCTGGACAGGCACACTGAGCTAGGAAAGATATGCAGTAGATAAGGGTGATAAAGGATGATGGGGAATATGTACTCACAAGTGAGGAGAGTATGTTGAGCACAAGGACAGTGTACTTTGAGAGGCTGATGAATGAAGAGAATGAGACAGAGAAGGTTGGATGATGTGAGTATGACAAATCAGGAAGTGCAATGGCTTAACAAGGAGGACGTAAGGATAGCTATGAAGAGGATGAATACTGGCAAGTCTGATGGTCCACATTACACACCTGTAGAAGCATGAGGTTGTTTAGGGGAAATGGCAGTGGTGTGTTAGCCAAACTGTTTTCTGATATCTTGGGAAGTGTGAGGTTGCATGAGGAGTGGAGAGAAAGTGCTTGGGTATGGTGTTAAGAATGAGGTTGATGTGCCGAGCTGTGATAACTACAGAGGGATAATATTGACCAGTCACAGCATGAAGTCATGGATAAGAGTAGTGGAAGCTAGGGTATGCAGGGAGGTGAGGAGTACTGGTCAGCAGTATAGTGCCTTGCGTGGAAAGGGCACTACCAATGTGATGTTTGCTCTGAGACTGTTACTGGTGGAATACAGAGAAGGTCAGGAGTTGCTCTGTGTCTCTCTGGACTTACAGAAAGCATATGACAGAGTGCCTAGGCAGGGGTTGTGGTATTGTATGATGAAGTCATGAGTGAAAGAGATATATGTAAGAGTGGTACAGGATTTGTACAAGTGTGGTGTGACAGCATTGAGGTCTGCCTTGGGATTGATGGATGTGTTTAAGGTGGAGGTGGGATGACATCAGGGATCAGCTGTGAGTCCTTTCTGATTAGTAATGGTGATGAACAGGTTGACAGGTAAGATCATATGAGAGTCCCTGTTGACTATGTCATTTGCAGATGACATTGTGATCTGTACTGAGAGTACGGAACAGCTTTTTGAGACCCTAGGGAGGTGGGCATATGCTCTAGAGAGGAGAGGAATGAAGGTCAGCAGCACTAGGACAGAATATCTGTGTGTGAATGAGAGGGAGGATAGCAGAATGTTGAGGATGCATGGAGTACAGTTGGAAAAGGTGGATGTGTTCAAATGATTGGGATCAACATTTCAGAGTAATGGGGACTATGGAGGACAGGTGAAGAAGAGAGTACAGGTGGGATAGAGAGGGTGGAGAAGAGTGTCAGGAGTGATATATGACAGATGAGTATGAGTAAATGTGACATGTAAGGTCTACAAGAGGGTAGTGAGACCACCTGTGTTATATGAGTTGGAGACAGTGCCATTGACAAAAAGGCAGGGGTCAGAGCTGCACATGGCAGAGTTACAGATGTTATGATTTGCACTGGGTGTGACATGGGTGCACAGGTTTAGCAATGTGTATATGACATGCTCAGGCCATGTTGGACAGATATGAGACAGTGTTGAAGAGGCAGCATTACATCATTTTGGACATGTGCTGAGGAGGGGTGCTGAGTATATTGTGAAAATGATGGTAAGGATGTAGCTGCCAGGTAAGAGGAAGAGAGGAAGGCCTCAGATAAGGTTTCTGGATGTGGTGCGAGAGGACATGCAGGTGGTTGGTTGACAGAGCAAGATTCAGAGGACAGGCAGAAATGGCAACAGATGATCTACTGTGGCAATCCTGAATGGGAAAAGCCATAGGACAATGAAGGGGGATGTTGTAATGTCAAACTTCACAGATTTGGCAAGGACTTGACTGACATAACACAACTCTATGGGTAAATGACTACAACTATGAGCCACACATATGGTCAGTGTGCAAAACACTGGACAGTTGAATGTTATGAGCTTTGTATATAACATGCAGTTCAACACACGTATCTGCAGCAGTACTTTACTCTGCACATGCTTTGTATAGGTGTCTTATATTTACAAGACAAAATATGTATCATAGTTATATGCACTAGTAACATATGGATATGTACAATATCCCAGAAGCTGGCCTAGTCACTACAGACAGAGCCACATGGTATGGCCATCAGTGCTATTCAGCAGAATATCAGTACAGCAAGTTTTGCTGAGACATATGCTTTCAAACCTCTATTTTCCATTATTATAGACCACCTACTTCATTCAGTTAGATGCTTACTTATTTCACATACCTTTTTTCTGGATATTTCACAGATATATCCTTTTTTCTCACACTACTTCAGCTTTGCACTGATGGACTGTCTATGACAGAGGTGGTTTGAATAGATGGCAGCTAGTCTTTTGTAGGTAATTCTCATGACCATGTGATGGCCTGAGCACCAATTGGTGTTCCCCAGTTGCTGATTCCATGCAGAGCAGCTGTGCAGTTATTCAAATAGCCAATGTCATGGCAACACACTCCTATAACTGAGTACTCCTTGTGGGTGTTGGCCCTTTCCCTTACCTGTGAGGAAGACATCCTGGAGGTGTGTTAGCTAATACCTCTTAGAACAAGACCTGTGGAGACAAGCCAACTAAATTGTGAAGAAGATTCAAGACAGGGCAGAATGTGAGTATTGCTGTGATATGTTTTGAATATTGCTTGTTTAACAGGGTTTGTCCGAACATGCAACTTCCTCATGGGTTGCAGTCTGACAAAGTTCTGTGTCTGCATAGCTCTCAACTGTAGGGCTATCCACATAATGGCCAGAGGTTTGCCTGTTATGTTTGGTCTGTTCCCCAGACAAGTGTTGTCCTTGGCAAATCAGTAGCATATTCTGGTGATTGCAATTACTACATGCCAACATCCATTTGTGTTTCAGAATTTATATCCCTCAGAAACGATATGTCACAACAAACCCTGTAACAACAGCAATTTTCTCAGTGTATAACAGCAATATTTGAAGTATGGCAATGTTTTTGGGCCTCTGTCCCAAATTATGTCAGGCTTGGTAGAGATGCCATACAGTAGGAGGTTAATAAGCAGGGCTACCATTATTTTGTTCTGTCATCCTTGCTGAGGGGAAAAGGTGGACAACATGTGGGACTCTGTGCATTCAATATGGAGAATGGTCTTAGTTGCCCTTGTAACATATTTTATGTGGGGGAGAGTAACAAGTGTTTTAAAACTAGGCTGTTAGACCATGTGAGACATATTACTGAAGAGAAAGAAGACAGTTCTATAGCTGTACATTTCAATAATTCTCACCATGTGGGTAGTAGTCATGAAAGAATATTTGTTATGTACGGAATCATTTTAAATTCTTAAATATGATACTTTATCCCCTAGGGGGTTGAATGAGTAGTGTAACTGGAGGCTGCGTAGATACATGTAATTAAGTGTAGTGGGTTACAAGGTACTGCTATGGAAAAAGCCTGTTTCTCAGTTTGGTCAAAAAGTCATAGAAGAACAATTGTTCATAGATTCATAGGTTCATACTAGGCTATCTGCCCTAGGGCATTTATAAGCCTAGCCAGAGTGTGTTTGGCTTTCGCCACCCATTTTAAACTAATTTTGCTATGCCCTTTTTCGAGGTTAGTATACTGTGCCTCTGTCTAATAGTGACACAGAAGTGATACCCGGGGTAAACCTACGATCTCCCATCCACTCATCAAGATTCCTCTTGAAGAGAGTCAATGAGGGACTCTGCCTAACCTGGACTGGGATTTTATTCCAGAGTGAAGGGAGCCTCTGGGTTATGAATCTGTCCCTCCAGCATGTCCTATTTATTTCAGTGCTGAGGTTCAAGTCTCTCGAGCGTGTAGTTCGATGGGATTTGGATTTTCTGAGGTGCAGCATGTTCATTAATTCCGGGTTGGACATGGCTTTATACGTCAGGCACAGATCACCTCTGAGCAGGCGGTATGCCACTGAGTAGAGCTGGAGTTTCTTTAACCGGGCAGCATATGGCATCTGTTTGAGCCCTTTGATCCTCTTGGTGAGGTACTTTTGGGGTCTTTCCAGTTGCTGCAGGTGTCTGGTAAGGTACATCCCAAAAGGGGCATTGTACTCAATTATGGGCCTGATGAGGGATGAGTAAAGAGGCACTATGACCTCCCCTGATCTAGATGTGAATCCCTTCATGATTAGGTGGGCTATATAAAATGTTTTTCTAACCACTTTGGCCACGTGGTTGTCAAATGAGAGAGTGCCATCAACTTGGGTCCCCAGGTCCCTAATTACTTCTTCTGTACTTAATGGATTACCACCTATGTGGTAATTTGTGGGCACTTTGTTTTTGTCAAAGGGGATGACTATACACTTTTTGGCGTTTAGCTTGAGGCCATGGCTCTGGCACCAGTTGTCTGTTTCTATGAGGCCCTTTTGGAGGATGCTTGTGTTGGCTGGAGAGTCGATTATGGCGCCCAGTTTGCAGTCATCTGCGAACTTGGTCAGCCACAGTCCTTCCATGTTGGCCTGTACCTCCGAGAAATATATACTGAACAAGAGAGGTCCCAGGACTGAGTCTTGTGGGATGCCACTTGTAACTGGTTTGGAGTCTGACATGGCTCCAGCAATGCTAACCATGTGGGTTCTGTCCTTGAGCCAGTTTGCAACTCATCTAGTGATATAGGGGTTTATATTTAAGCTGGTGAGTTTATCTATAATGCCCGAGTGGGGTATTGTATCAAAGGCTTTTGCGAGGTCCAGGTAGGCTGTGTGGACCTCCTTCCCATTGTCAATGGCCTTGGTGACTGCTTCAAAGAAATCAACCAGGTTTAAGAGGCAGGATCTGCCCTTAACAAAGCTGAACTGGGTAGGATCCAGTGTCTGTAGGTCCCCAATATCTTTATTTATGAGGTCCATGATGATCCTTTCCATAGCTTTGCAGACCAAGCTAGTCAGGCTTATGGGGCGATAGTTTCCAGGATCCGTTGAGGCACCACCTTTGTGGAGAGGGACCACTGCTGCTGTATGCCACTCTTTGGGTACATATTCTGTAGTAAGGCTGAGATTGAACAGTAGTTTTATGTTTGGGTTTAGCTCTTCTTGAAGTTCATGTAGGACGCAGCCTGGGACACCGTCTGGTCCCATTGATGCTGTGTTTTTTGCTTTGGAGAGGGCAGCTGTTACCTGAGCATCTGAGATGTCAGGGGGGCAGCACTCTGCTGGGATAGATATTTGCCCTTTTGGTGGGGTGGGGGGGGAGTTTGCGCTGAACCTGTCAGCCAGGATGTTGGCAATGTCTGTGGGTTCGGTGTATTTTTTGTCATTTTGGACTAATTCTGAGCAATTTTGGGAATTCCCACCCAGGTTCCTAACATAAGTAAAGAAAGCCTTGTGATTATCCTTAGTGTCCTGTGCAATTTTTCTCTTGAAGCTGGCCTTAGACGATTTTCTGAGTGCCCGTAGTTTTTTGCTAATACTGATCAGAGATGCCTTCCCTTTTTGGGATTTTGCTCTATCATGTAGTAGCTTCCTCCTTCTATTGTATAGTTTGTTTATGGCTGGGGTCCACCAGACAGGACGTCTGCCTTTGGAGGATTGGGTTTTGGTTTTATTTGGGATTGCATGTTCCATGCATTCCTGAAGGTGTTCATAGAATGCGTTTATAAAGCATTCTGCAGTCTGGGCCGTATTTTCCACAGGCCCGGGGGCTTTGAAGGATTCCACCTCGGTTTTGAGGAGTGTGAAATTTGCTTTAGAGAAGTTTTTCACTGTGGTTTTCAGGGCAGGGGTGGAGTCGGGATGTGAATATCCAGTGAGATTAGTTTATGGTCTGATCTTACCAGTGAGGGATACACTTCTGGTCTGGAGCATAGAGTCCCCATGTTGGTGATGATCAGGTCCAGTATGTTTTCCCCTCTTGTGGGAGTGGTAACAAGTTGTTCCATAGCATTTGAGTTTATAAATTCTAGGAACCTTTGGGCTAGGGTGTTGGAGCTAGAGTAATGTTCCCAGTCTATGTTTGGGTAGTTGAAGTCGCCCAGTATAATGGTGTTTGGAGAGACCTTCATGTTTTCCAGTGTTCTCAGGAAGGCCGAGTGGGGCTCCTGGGTTTGGGAGGGTGGTCTGTAGCAGGCTATACACTGGAAGGCAGTTTTACCCACTGTTAGTTGCACATGGATAGTCTCTGATGCTTCGTGCTGTGCCACCAACCTGGAGGTGTGGGTATCTTTGACGAATATTGATACTCCCCCTCCTTTTGTGGTTCAGTCCAAGTTTTGGGACCAAAAAGCATGGTATGAGGTATAACCTGGTAGTGCTGGGGTGCTCTCGGGATCCTTGAACCAGGTTTCTGTTACTGCAAAGATATTGATGTTCTCCATGCTAAGGAGAGTTTTGAGTGCATGCATCTTGAGGTTTAGACTTCTGGCGTTGAGTAGCATTACTCTTAGTTTCTTATCCCTTGTGATACCTATGGAGGTGGGTTTGTCTTTTGAGCCTTGCCTAAAAAAGGCACTATGGGGGTAGCAAGAGCCTTTGCCAATATCCGAAAGCCCAGGGGTGACAGGTGCAAGCCGTCCCTAGTGAAGCACCGTGGCTTGTCGAGCATGTCATCCCAGGCTGACAGGCATTGGATCCCCTTTGAATGACACCAATACTTAAGCCAATTGTTGAAATTGATCATCTTGTCTTCAAATTGTGGCATCATTCTTGGTGAGGGTAAGATGCTACTCAAGGTCAGGGTCATACTGGCCTGGGCTACATGCTCAGACAGCTCCTCTATGTCTCTTTTCATGTAGTCCAGTGAGGTACATCTCAGGTCATTCACACCAGCATGGACAATGACTGAGTCATATTTGTACTTGCCTTGGAGTGACCTGGGTGCTTGTGTTATGTGGTGGATCCTAGCGCCCGACAGGCAGCTCACCGTGACCTTCTCCTTGTTCAGCCTGGTGAGCGGGACGTCAGTGTGCCTGACGATAGAGTCACCTATTACAAGTGTATCAGGTGTGTTGTTTAGCCTTAAGGGCTGTGACGGTTCGGCACACTGGCTTTGTGAGCTATGTGTTGCATGTGTTTTGTTTTGGGGTAGTGGTTGCTTGGGTGTCTGCTTTGGAGGTCTCTGCTGCTTAGGCAGATTTTTATTTAGAGCCTCCGAGTATGTTTTTGTGTGTTCATGTGTTTGATTTGCTGTCGTGGTAGGTCTATGTGAGACTGGAATTGTAGTGAGTGTAGTTTCCTTCTCCTCCTGACTGGTTTCGCCAGTACTGAGTTGAGAGAGCTTAGCCTCCAGTATGGCTATATGGTTGCATCTCTCACATGTGTTGGAATTTGTTGGGAGGAGGAGAAGGTTGTCTGTGTACATGAGGCAGTTGTAACATTGCATCAAGATTCCCAGATTCACCAGCTGGACCGGAGAGGAGATTAACAATTGACCTTTGGACATGCTAGAATAGTATTGGGAATTCCTTTACAATTGAAAAAAAGGGTCAATGAGGAATGAGGTATTCAAGGGGAGTTTGTGAGGGTGTAGTGCTTTTAATATTTTAGTGCTGACTTATATAATTGCTTTAGTGAGCAAGTGCCAGGTAACTTAAATGCAATGTGTTACAGAACACTTAAATGCAAAAATGACAAACAGTAACTTTCTTTCAAGTGAAACAAGGAAATAAGTACAGTAAGCAATGCAGATATCACTAGGGATCCACAGAAGCGCTGAAAAGCTGTGTTTTAGGTGGAATTAGTGTTTCAGGGAAATAACAAGCAAACAAACAACAAGCATACAAATAAAGCTAGATTCAGCAGGCCTGGATCTAGTCTATGCTACAGCAAACAAGGTGTACCATTTTTGGTAAGAAGCAGTTAAAATATGCAGGCACTATAAGCCTTTAACCAGAAATTCCCAGCTCAGAAGGACAGAGCCCAGTCTCTCCTCCCACAAGAGTGCAGACCACAAACCCTTTTAATGTAAAATAACTGGCCTGAAGCCCAAGTGCTTAAACCAGAATTAATACACTTTTAGAATAACAGACACTGAGCCCTCAATCAGCAGTTCCCAACTTAGAAGGATGTAAGCTACCTGTTCTGTCACTACAGTGCAGACCATAAACCTTCTTAATGTAAAACAACTGGCCTGAAGCCCAAGTGCTTAAACCAGAATTGATACATTTTTAGAATAACAGACACTGAGCCCTCAATCAGCAGTTCCCAACTTAGAAGAATGTAAGCTACCTGTCCAGCCACCACAGTGCAGGCCACAAACCTTCCTAATGTAAAACAACTGGTCTGAAGCCCAAGTGCTTAATCCAAAAGACTTAGAATGATAGCTACACTTTAATCAAGTTACTACCAAGCAGTAATAAATACAATTGAATACTTTAAAGAATGCCTGGATTAGTGCTCAAGTTATACAAACAAAGCTAGATTCAGCAGGCCTGGATCTAGTCTATGCTACAGCAAACAAGGTGTACCAATTTCAGTAAGAAGCAGTTTAGATATGCAGGCACTATAAGCCTTTAACCAGAAATTCCCAGCTAGAAGGGCAGAGTCCAGCCTCTCCTCCCACAAGAGTGCAGACCATGAACCCTGTTAATGTAAAATAACTGGCCTGAAGCCCAAGTGCTTAAAACAGAATGAATACACTTTTAGAATAACAGACACTGAGCCCTCAATCAGCAGTTCCCAACTTAGAAGGATGTAAGCTACCTGTCCTACCACCACAGTGCAGACCACAAACCTTCCTAATGTAAAACAACTGGTCTGAAGCCCAAGTGCATAAACTAAAAGACTTAGAATGAGTTACACCAAGCAGTAATAAATACAATTAAGTACTTTTAAGATGACGCAAAAGCAAAATAAAGTAGGAAGAAACACAAATACAGTAAAAGCAGATCATTTTTTTTTTTTGAGTGAGCAAATGAGATGGGCCCAGGAGTTACAGGACAGAAACAGGTGCAAATGCAGGCCTTCAAATCAGAAAGTTGAGAGAGATGGAAGACTGCCCAAATGGCCAATAACTACAAATTCTGGGCCAGAACCACTCCTTATGTGGTAGACAGGTTACCTAGTGCTTACCACTCCCACTGATAAGCTAGAAGTCTTCCCTCCAACACAGAAAGGCTTGGGGGGTCAGAAGCTTACAAATAGTCCTGGATACAGCAAATCTGTATCTGGAACACTAATTACAGGAAAGGTAGGAAACAGGCATGCAATTGTTTTTTTTTTTTTCAGAAAAGTAGCAAAAACAGTAGTAAAAACAATTCACATGCAGTGCAAGCTGGCACACTTGAGTATGTAGCAATATTAGTCCACACACAGTTTGAAAAAATGTAATTAAATTAAAAAGGACTAAAAGCAAGTGCAGAAAGGGTTTATTAGGTAGAATGCGGTAAAGAGATGGGACTGGGGGAGTGTCCTAGATCAAATCTACAGTGGGGCGGGCACTGCAAAAGCCACCAAATTTAAACTACAACTAAGAACAGGGAGGGGGGGGGGGAGTTTCAACAGAAATGTGAGGAATCAGAGTGCAAATTATAAAACCAAAAAATATATGATCTCTGTATGTTTGCAGAACACTAAGACAACAGATATCTAAGCAACAATTTAGCTCTATAATACAGAATAATACAGAAAAATATACTCAGCTCTATATATTTGCAGATAGACTTGTAAGGCTGTCTCTCAACACTTTAAATGCAGACTGCCACTATTAACAGTTCAAATTAAGGGAACCTTGAGTTAACAACACACAAGCAATAGAAACCAAAATGAGGGGGAGTGAAGAAGAAAGTTTCAACAGAGATGTGAGGAATCAGAGTGCAAATTATAAAACCAAAAAATATATACTGATCTCTGTATATTTGCAGAACACTAAGACAACAGATATCTAAGCAACAATTTAGCTCTACAATACAGAATAATGCAGAAAAATATACTCAGCTCTATATATTTGTAGATAGTCTTGTAAGGCTGTCTCTCAACACTTTAAATGCAGACTGCTGCTATTAACAGTTCTGTACAGAATCAATGTATGTTTCTAAATGTGATACTTTATCCCCTAGGGGGTTGAATGTGGAGTGTAATTGGAGGCTATGTATTTAAATGTACTTAAGTGTTAATTGCTTCTTGTAATTAAGGCAAGTATTTCTTGTAATGTGTTACTCCTTGAAGGCTTTGACAAAGGCATCAGAGTAAAATGAACTTGTGTAAATTACTGGCTGTTTGTATTTTTGTTTACGATCTTCACTCATTGTAGTTGTTTTGCTAAGAGGTCACTGTATATGTCTGTCCATGGTATATGGCCTAGTATGGTTTTATAGCAGCATACTGTTCACTTGTTATTTGGACTGGGGGGACAAATGTGAGTGTCATGGGTCCTTTCGTATCCAACTGTGCATGTTGCCCCACTTATGTGTGGTCTATCAACAGCATATGTTTGTATGGGCATTTAGAGACATGTATGCATGTTATACACACACACACACACACACACACATATATATATATATATATATATATATATATATATATATATATATATACACATATGTGCGTGTGTGTGTGTGTGTGTGTGTGTGTGTGTGTGTGTGTGTGTACACATGTCAGTATTTCTTGGTAATATATCTATATATTGTTATACATATATATCTCTCTATATATGTAAATATATTTTTTCATGTATATATTTGTAGATAACAATCATTCCTCATAGCGCAGTATGTCTTTCCTATTGTAAACTGACTGTACTGCATGATATGTTGTAAAAAACTTCCTAACATCTCACAGCTAAGATGGCCTAGTAGTAAATTGCTGTGACTATGGTGTATAGCATCCCAGGCTCAGAACTGAGCATGGTTGATTATTTTGAAGTTGGCCAGAAGCTGGAATGCTAGATACAGAGTGATTAAGTCACTTGTAAGCAGTTGTAAGTGGGTTTACATGGTGCTAAGTGGCACTAAAACATGATTAAACTGATAGGCACTTAAACTGTGTAGGCTTCGCTTACCAGTGTGCAAATATGCTTAGCAGAGCTAACTACTGGTTATCGTTCAAATTTAAGCGATGTGTAAACCTGCTAAGCATAGCTCAGCCCTGGTAACCATTGCTCACATTCCAGTCTCATAAAATAGCAGAGTAATGACATCATGTAATAGTTTTATTTAATTTCCTGTACATAACATGCTTGTATGTGCTCACAATACAGTAGCAAGGGGTGTGACTATACTGTACAGGACACTTGGGTATACATGGATAGTATCACTTTTTTTTGTTTTTATTATTTTTGTATACATGGGTAGTATCACATGTTATATGAACTCACACTTGCATGTTACACCAGCTACAGTACATTGGTGGACAAATATGATTCCACACATATTGTATTATGAAATTAGTACTTTTGACACTGCTGTTCCATGTAAGCTTAGATTACCTATTGTAGTACTCCATCCATGCACCTTTGCATGCAGAGCTGGGACTCTTGATTACTACACTATCTTGTTCTTGATGTTTCAGCTGTATGTTTTTATGTATCCCCTATTGGATATTAATATGATATTATTATATTAACTGTAGGGTACTATGTTTTTTTTGGCCATGTCATTGAGGACTGCTGTCATGTAGTAATGGCATATATTTCAGTTTCAGACTTCAAGCCTTCAGGACATTCATCCTAATGCATAACATGTTTGCTGCCCACTGTCTGTCTGTCCTCTGTGCAGATGTGCAGATGTCAGGTATTGCTAAGGACATACAACTATGTAGGTGCCCACATAGTTTTGTGCTGTGGGCCTGGACACTGCTGCTAGCTCCAAAAAATGGAACGTCCTTCATGTGGGCTTTGGCCCTTTTACTTGCCTGTGTAAGGGACATTACAGAGGTGATGGGCTACAGATTCACAGACAGTAGGTGGGAATACCTCACAGGATAGGACATTTGGAGACAGCACAACAATATGGGGGACATATCTCCAGAATTGCGAACAGATTCTATGTTATCATCAGTGCTGTTATACACATGGTGGGTTGATAGGATGACAGGATTTGTGTGAACATGCATTTAGTGAGTGACATCACATCTGACAGTGATATGTCTCTGACATACCTCTCCACTGGCATGCTGTCCACAGACTGGCCACATGTTTGCCTGCTATGTTTTGTCTGTTCCCCAGACAGTTGTTGTCCTTGGAAAATCAGTCAGGGACTCTGGGGAATGCAGTCAGTAAAAACTAATATCCATTGTTATTACTGACTTCATATTTCTCATAAAGGATATGTTACAACAAACCCAGTAACATCAGCAACTGTCTAAATTTCTGACAGCAATATGTCCTGTCTATGCCTGTGTTTGTGCCTCTGTCCCCAAATGATGTCAGGCTTTGTCCAGATCTCATGCACTATGAGGCTCAGACATATTTCGTATCATTACTTCATGCCTTCATTCCTCCTACCATCCCAGTGATGTAGTAGATGCACAGACATGTTAGAGGAAAGAGGCCATAGATATTAGTTCTGAGCCTGTACTTCCTGAGGTGAACTGTACATTTGAGAGGTCTGTGTATGTCTGGCCATTGTCGACAGACTGTCAGGGTTGTGTATACATGGCATGTGTATAAATTATTTGGGCTGTGTATGGAGGGGAGTAGATGTAAGTGTTGTGGCTCCTTTTTTTACCTTACTGTGCATGCTGCTCCAGTGTCTGCTGGTCTATTGGCTGTATGCCTTTGTAGGGGCAGACTGTGACGTGACCTGTACCATGGTCAGGATTCAGACTACACTGAGAATTGGGCCACTGTATGTAGGGGTAGTGTGTGACTGGAAAAACTATTATGTATTTCTTCACACAGTCCATATACTCTACTGTTCACCTGACCCACCGGTATGTGACTATGACTGTGGTGGGATTGGCTGTGGGTATGCACTTTCACACTGGCATCTGATTTTTGGTGCTGTAACATCCCTGTAATGTCTGACATCCCAAAGGGGGTGGCAACACATTGTTTGACATTAAGCCTAAGACCATGGCTCTGACACCAGTCATTAGTCTCAATGAGGCCTTTCTGCAGGATGTCAACATCACTTGGGTAGTTAATAGCTTCCAACTTGCAATCATCAGGAAATATTGTCAGCCAGAGTCCCTTCATGTTGGCATTGCCTTCAGGGAAGTTGATACCAAACAGGAGAGGACCCAGGACCAAACCCTGTGGAACTTCACTAGTGACTGGTCGGCAGTCTGACTTGGGGTCAGCTACTTTCACACTGTGAGTTCTATCTGTAAGGCAGTTTGCAACCTGCCTACTGTTATAGGGGTTGATGCATAGCTTAGTGAGTTTATCCATGATTCTTGAGTGGGGAATGTTATCAAAGGGCTTGGCCAGATTAAGGTAGGTTGTATGAACCACCTTGCCTTCATCCACAACTCTAGTGACTGACTCAAAGAAGTCAACCAGGTTAATTGAAAAAGCATGATCTACCCTTCACAAAAAACAAACTCTGTGGGATCCTGAGTCTGGAGATTCCCATGTCCCTGTTTCTTAGATCCATGACACTGGTTTCCATAGTTTTGTTTGATAGCCTTGTCAGGATAATGTGTCGATACTTCCTAGGGTTTGCAGCCACTCCTCCTTTGTGGAGAGGGATAACTGTAGCAGTGCACCAGTTAGTAGAGACAAAGCCTGAGGCGAGGCTGTGATTGGACAGGGCACACTGGTGATGTGCCAGTTCACTCTGTAGTTCATGCAGAAGACAGCCAGGGATATTGCCAGGTCTAGTAGAAGCTGCACTCTTGGCCTTGGACAGTGGTGTTTTAACCCAAGCAGCAGTAATACTATACTGGGTGCCTGGCAGTGTACTGGTATTGTGATTGGTCCTTTGGGGGTGGGGAGAGGGGTAGAGTTGTCACAGAATATGTGTGCCAGTATATTAGCAATATCTGTTGGCTCAGTATAGAAGGTCCCATTGTGCAGTAGGCACATGTTGGTATTGCCATGGAAATTCTTTACATGACTATAGGAGGCCTTGTGGTTGTCTTTACTGTGTGCTGCAATTCTGTTTTCACAGCTAGCTTTAGAGTATTTGATGAGGAATCTCATCTTTCTGTTGAGGCTGATAAGGGTTTTTTCAGTCTTTGGACTTCACCTTATTCCATATCAGTTTCCTCCTTCTGTTGAAGAGTTTCTTTGAGCAGGGGACCACCAGATTGGCTTCCTTTTTCTGGAGGGAAGCATCTTGTTTCTATTGGGTATGGTGGAATCCATGCATTCATGTACATGTTTGTACTGAATTGGTGTGTGATTTGGAGGTCATGCAACTAGTCTCCATTTGCATGACTGCCATGAAGTTAGCCACCTCTGTTTTTTGGAGGCCAAAGTTAGCTTTGGAAAGGTTTTTCATGGTGCTTACCTTTGCAGGGGGGGGGGGGGGAGGGATGTGGATTCCTAAAGTGATTATATTATGGTTAGATCTAACCATGGTGGAGTTGACTATTAGTGTACAGCAAGAGTTGCCCATGTTAGTACTGACAAGGTCAATGATGTTACAACCTGTAGTGGGTGTTGAAATGAGCTGGTCCAGGCCATTGGAATTAATGCACTCCAGGAAATATTGGGCAAATGCATTGATGCATGAGTAGCTTTCACAATTAATGGAGAGGTAGTTGAGATCAACCAGATGAGAATGTTAGGTTGGACAGTATTATTTTCCAGGGTGCTTAGGAATGTGGGGTTTCAATCTTGGGACATGGTTGGGGATGTGTGGCAGGCTACGACTTGAATTCCTGCCTTACCCTATGTTAGCTATACCTGCAGTATCCGTGATGCATTATGTTGGGCTACCAGTCTGGACATGTGAGCATCCTTTTTGAATAAGGAGTGCTTCAAGTGAGTGCCTTTTGAGATTTAGACTTTTAGTGTTGAGCAGCATGACCCTCAGATTTCATCTGTTTGTAGCTGTTATATATTTAGGTATATTTATGTACACACACAGATATATATTTATAGATATGTGTGTATGTATATACTTTTCTATATATATGTGTATGTATATATGTATATATTTTACATGTATATTTCCATAGATATATTTTGTGTCTAGATTTGTCCACATATATGCATCACCATATATAAATACATGTATATATAGAAAACCTGACTGATTCTACAGAATCTTCCCCCTACTGTTGAATGACTCCACTGACTGATATGCTTGGAAAAGCATCAGCATGTTGTAGAATTCACATGATGTGGTGGTACATTGTTCTGTCTATGGTGTACAGGGCCCTGGGTTCCAGACTTGGCAGGACTGATAATCTTGTTGCAAAGCAGAACAATTGATGCTGGAGACTGGGGGATAAGGCAATATTTCAAAGAGATCCCTATTTTGGGCCCATTGAACTCCATTTTGACATCCTTTGGACAGATTTGTTACAGTAAGAGGTTTGGGGTATGGATCTGATGTACAACTCCAATACATATATAGGTAAATATATATATATATATATATATATATATATATATATATATATATATATATATATATACACAACTATAACTATGTCTATATATATATATATATATATATATATATATATATATATGTGTGTGTGTGTGTGTGTGTGTGTGTGTGTGTATGTGTGTATATATATATATATATATATATATATATAAAAAATATATATATAAATATATATATTTATGTACCTACATATATATATATATATATATATATATATATATATATATATATGTATGTGTGTGTGTGTGTGTGTGTGTGTGTATTGATTCACTTTTCTATCTATACATGTATTTCTAAATGTATATATTTTATATGTATATCTCTACATATATTACGTATTTATTTGTCCATATGTATATCCATCTCTATACACAAAACATGACTAATTCTACAGGATCTTTTTCCTACTATTGAATGACTCTACTGAATGATATATTTGAAATAACATCACAACCATTTACAGCTCAGATGGCTTAGTGGTAGATGGCTGTGGTGTGTAGGGTCCTGGGTTCAAGACTTGCTGGGGATGGTCATTTTGTTGCTGGGCAGAAGAAGCTCTGTTGGATACAGATGACTAAGGCACTTATAAGCGGGTTTGCGTGGGATTGCTTGGTGGTAAGCAATGCTAACAAACTGTTAACTATGCTTGCACATAGTTAGGCCTAAAAGTGCTTCATCTGAGTTAGCTTCACTTAGCACTGCGCAAACATGCTTACTCCCACTTTCTAATGCTTACACCCACTTACCTCTGTGCTAATTTCTTTAAAAGAAAAGAAAAAAGGGGTGATAGGAAAGTGGTGGAAAAGGGGGCACAAAGAAGGCAAAACAATATGAAAGATAGCTAGGGATGTGCAGGACAGGTGTAGGGAAGGTCCATAGCTCTCCATGTCTTATACAGCAACAGCTTTGCATATATACAGAACTTGGAGGTAAATTTGGACACTCAACCCCCAGAGAGAGAGGTGAGGACAATAATAATGTGTTGTGAAGCCAATTAGACCAGATTACATGTGTCCAGTGGACACTTGTGTGAAATGGACAGCTATGTATTGTGCAACATTTTTTTGTGGGAACAGATTACCCTTTTTTTAAGGTGAGAGAGGGATGTTGGGGAAAGATAGTAGGTATATTTGGGGAGGTAGGTTGGGTAGGTAGACAGACAAGACAGACAAGACTGCAGACAGGGGCAGTATATGACACATGTGGGGGTAAACACCTTGGACGAAGAGGAGTGGTTGGTAATTGGATGCCCATGAGCCCCCAAATGGCTATAGTGGGACTGAGATCCCCATCCATGGGCAGGCACCACTGCACCCACACAGCCCCAAAGGTGGCTATGCTGGGGGCTGAGCAAGAGGAGCAGGCTGACCCTCTAGATGCACCACATGGCTTTCAAACTGGCATAGCAGATCTCCAAATTCCTTGCGGAGCTAGCTACGCACCAGACCCTGGACCTGGCTTCAGGTGACAGTATCCTGTCCACGCTCACACCCAGGGGGATGAGCCCCATCCCTGAGGTGGTTCCACCCAAAGGTGGTGCAGGATCGGCGGATGAGGAGGTCCCGGGGTGGGTCCAAGATGTGTTGGGGCCCAGTGCCATGGCCAGATGAGGCAGGAGAGGTGGGTCCACTGGGATCGGCCTTCCCAGATGTGCTATGGTGTTGCAGTTGTAGAACACATGTTGGTTATACATGCAAAACACATTCCAGGATTAGTTATACCAGCATGCATGAATATTCCCATTAACCCAAAACAACAGATTTGGAACAGTTGCATAGCAAACAGAACACATGCATATATGGAACCACAGTGGGCATTATAGCACCATGAAGGTTACATTGATAGCAACAGGCCACCAATGATAGTATTTGAACAGGGGACATTGATAGAAAAGCATTTCAAGATTTGTAGAACAATAGGACACATGTCCCAACAATAGGATGCCCCTCTGGCGAATTTGGCGATTTTGTTGTAGCAGGTCTCTAGATTGTTTAGATCGCATTGCCTTATATATGTTTCCCTTCCATGACATCCCCCTATGTGCTTTCATTACATTACATTCTTTGTTAGTTATACTGTATGGGACACATTTGGACCTGCTACAGTACCCTGGTCAACAGATATATATTATTCACTACCTATTTATAAAATGATATATTTTAGTTCTGTTTCATATATGAAAATGAGTAGACTGCATTGGGGCTTGAACCGTAAATGCCTGCATGTTAAGCAAAAGTTGTAACCACTACAGTATTCCACTTTCAGTCTTTTGGTTGTATATTTCTATTTATCTTCTTTAGATGTTTACACTCTGCTATGCATAGCTGCACAGCATGCACACCTGTTCAGCTATGCTTAAACTTTATTGGGGACAGAACAAAAAAAGTTGATATGGTGTTCTATTTTTATTTTCCTTTATGGTATGCACATTGCTTTCTGCCTCTTAGGGCAGGACATCTGGACAAAACATGACCTGATGGGGGGGGGGGGGGGGACAAATAGGGACAGATTTTAGATATTGCTCTTGCCAACTTAGAAAGTTGATAGAATAACAGGGGCTTTGCATTGGCATGAATACTCTGAAGGATATAATGTCTGAGACTCGACTGTCTCTCATTATTTTCCGAACTCGGACTTTAATAATTTTACAGTAATTGTTTAGACAACCATACATTTATGGAGAGTGGACCACAAATATGAGGCTAACATCTGGGCATTCTGTGAAAATCTGTACAGTTGAGGGGTATGTGTGTGCATTTGCACACATTTCCTGCTTCTGCCGTACAGTGCTTTAGCAATATAGCAGGTGTGTCACAGTAGCTGTGACACACCCCCTGTATTGTTTTCCTCTTGCCATTTTTATTTCAGTGTCTGTGGACACTGAAATTATCTATTTTACATTTTAATGTCCAAGGACACTGAGATACTGGCATAATATTAGAGCTAAACTCTAATATTATGCCAGTACGGCTTAGAAAATGCTGTACGGCACTTTCTGACTGCAGGGGGCGTGTTTAGTGTCTGTGCACTGCTTAGACATGCCCCCTGTGCTCGTTCTTGTTTCATGGCTGTCTAGTGTAGACAGCAGCCCACCCTCATGAATATGCAGGGTGTGCTGCTGTCCTAGATGGCCACAGAATGCTCTGTCTCTGTGAAAGAATAAAACTATTCTTGCATGGAGCTTGATGAACCCAGATCAAGGTTCAGTGCACCAGTTCCTCCCAGAAACTATAGGCCTGAGAGGGGGACAAGTGGGGTGCTTGTAAATCTTTGGTAGGCCCTGTATAACCAGTATAGTAGGATAATCAATTTTGAGATAATTATGCAGCTGAAAATCAGCAGGGTGTTAAACTACAGATAATGTCCTCTTAAAAACAAGTCCAACACTTCATGGCATAGTATTAAAGTGTCATGAAACTTGGACTAAAAAAAAAAAAAAAAAAAAGTCGCCATTTTTTACACATGCTAAAAGTTCTTTGCTATTTAGCTAGTGTAAAGTAAACATCTTGTTTTAAGCACAAATTCTTTAATTTAAACTTAAACTTGTATGAGCAGTGTTGCTACTGAGAAAGCATTCATAATATCAAAACCAAAAAACACTAAAAAGTTCAAAACGTAAATATATAAATATAGTACTCAAAACTTCTGTACCACTAAACCGTTTACATTTTTGCAAATTCTTTCTATCATACAGTTACTGTTCCCCATTAAATTTACTGTTTTCTAGCTAATCATTGAGCACTGAAGTCACTAAATAAAAATCTTGTTCTAGCAACTTTCTACCTTTATAACAGCAATATTTAAAGTTTATCCCAATTTCTAAGCCTTTGTCCCTCATTATTTAATGTAAACTAACCTTCAATAATAACACCAGATAAACATTGATGGAGTAATCATCCTAAATAATTAGTATGTAAGCTAACAAAGACCAAAATCAATTCAAACACTCTAAAGAAATACAGACAGTAACACCTAATGGCCAAAACTTACAACAAATCCATTGGAAAATACAAAAATGCCACACAAAAAAAATCACCATTTATTTTCATCTACCTATATTATATATATATATATATATATATATATATATATATATACATAACATAGATGGTCACATGACCTTATAACCTAGCAACACAAGTCAGGCCAGCAGACTACAGAACAGTTACAACAGAAGAAAAAGCTAACAGAGAAAAACAAAACCATCGGAAGAAAAAAATATCAAACCCATTTGGTATAAAATGGCAGCTATTAGATTCAACTGACATAAATAAACTACTTGAAGATATTAATAAGAAAGGAAATAAAATAACATGTACAACTTGCACAGAAGTAAACCGAGAAACAAGAACCTATACTCCAAACAATGGAAACTATAAAGAAACACAAGAAGAATCAACTATGGAAAATCTAAACTATATCACTATCTCTGAATCAAAAAGAAAAGTGCAAAAAAAAAAAAAAAAAAAAAGACAAAAAAACACCCAAAAAACATCAGAAGCACCAGCAAACAATGAAACAGAGGTATCCAACAAGCCACAACCTCATATACTGACAACACAGAAAAACTAGAATGAAGACAATCAGCCATAAACTTCATCAACTTATTTGGATAATGCATCTAATAACAGATTCAAAACAGAAACAGTAACAGATGAAGAACTACAAGAAATAGGGTAGAAGAAAATACTCACATAAACACAAATGGGCATTAACTGCATTATATGAATAGGCTCAACACAAAAAGATAGAAATAAATTTAAAATCTGACAGCATACAAAAAATTGCTGACCTCATAAAACTATTTTATGCTGAAGAAAGAGCAACAAATGGCAAGCAATATTCAGTGCTGAACTACATGGCATTAAGAACTTGATTAAACAGAGCCTTAAATTATACAAATAATGACAGAAAAATAAACAATCCCACAACAGCGAAACCCCAGGTCACTGATTTTTTTCCAAGGGAAAAAAAATCGGTAGACCATAAAACACAACACACAACTTAAAACATAGCAGGGCTGTGCCTCCCACCCCCCCCCCAACTAAATATACCAACTTTGAGATCTCACTACAGTGGGGTAAAGAGCAATATCATGGCTTGAGCCAATCATTTTTTTCCGTGGGAAAAAAATCACTGACCTGAGCTGTCGCTGTTGTGAGATTTCATTTTATATGTGTCGGCGAAACGGCATTTGCTGTTATGCCATTTCACTGACTTAATATACACCCGCATATTCATTGCACTTATAACATTTTGTATAACAGAAGACAAAGAAAAAAATAATATTACATTAACAAATATAAACATTCAAATTTTCCTATTAAAATATTATAGTATTCATAATTTTGAATGTTTCACTAAAAACATTATTAATAGAAAAGAAATACATTACAATAATACAGTTCTATAACTAAATAACTAATTAAATAAGGGACTATTTTATGTTGAAACTGCTATAAAATAAATTAAAATAAGTTTTAAAAAGTAATTGAAGTCCATTTTTTTAAATATAGCCACCAGTAGTTAATTTTCTAAGCACAATAATGCCCTCCAGGGTGTGTGTTATCGTGGAAATAATGCCCTTCCTGTGGTGTAGAGGCCTGACAATGCAGAAACCCTCTGGGTGGGTATTATTTCCACAGTAACACATACCCTGTTGGGCATTATTACTTGCTTAAGGAAAAAAGTCATGGTTGTATTAACTGTTTTGTTATTTACCTGAAGATACAATAGCTAACAAATGTTAAATTAGCATTTTTCATAGTTAAAGACTGGAGAATTAGAAAGTTGGACTTTAAACTGTGGAATCCTTTATCACTTCTGTGACTTAACAATTCTATCAGGCTGAATAAACTGTTTGGATAGTTAAATTTTTAGTTTCAGCTTAATTACTTTGTTTTATGGCTTATAATGCCATTGTAAAAAATGTGGTTGGTATGCAGACTGTTTCATGAAGTTCTGAAGAATGTTTTGAAGGTTATACACTGGGGAAACTATTTTAAAGTGATAATTCTTTTCAAACTGAATTGCATGACATTTTACCAGTTCTGTAGCACAAGGACAAAAAAGTAGGCATATCTTAACAATCTGTACATAAGAGTAATAAAGATGGTGCTAAAATGCTGCAGTATTTCTAACCTCTTTCTGTGCTTGTGAATAGAGGAATTAAAGCAATCTACTAAAGCCAAGTTCTAATTCTAGAAATCTTATTAAACCAAAGCATTCAGAAAATATTTATTATATCAGTCCTTCAATGATTCATTGTACATTAGATTTTGATTAAATTAAAAATCATTGATATTTTAATGAGAAAAAATATTGGTTTTCTACAAGACAATCAGCTGTAGAAAAGTAACTAATTTACTACTGTCTTCTTTTGTGAGTCTGATTAAGGGAAGAGGTATACAGACATTGATGACTTTATTAAAAATGAAACTAATAAGCTGAATGATAGATCATTCTCTGAGGACATTAAGTTTCAAATAATTTTGCAATTAATAGGTTCATAGATGCTGCAGTCCTAAGTGTGACCTCCTTTGGATTAGATGCCTAGTACCTATAAACAATTTATTCTTCAAGAGCAGCAGGCACTGAATTTGTAGATGAAATACTGAAATATAAAGTTGTTTTCTAGCAGGAACCTCTTCTTTAGTTACATATCTCTTTAATGTAGAATCAATCAGATGACATTTATTTCTGTAGAGATTGTACATTTTGACTGGTATTGGTGGATATATGACAGCAGTTTGAGTAGCCTATTATGGTTGAAATGTGCTGAAATGGGCAGTTTGTCATTACTGGGTCTGAAGTTTTGCTTCATTGGTTACTAGAAAATGTTCAAAACTACAAATTAAAACACACTATAACAGGTGGTACTGTATTATACAAGGAATATAATTTAATACAATCAGGAAGGTGAATCAAAGAACACATGCTTGTATGCATTGTCCTAAAAATGTGTGCAAGGGGTAAGGTAAACTTTATCTGCCTCTGGCCAGATGCATTTTCTTTGCATGTGGGTTTCAATTCAGTTGCAATGCGTGTGCGTTTCAAGGGCAGAGAAGTTAACTGCTAATGGTAAGTCTGTTTTCATTGTGACACTGTATTGTTCTGTTCAGCAAATATCTATCAGTGTTTGTGCTATAAAATTTGAAATAAAAGTTTAAAATTAAATCCAAATATCTGTAATCATTGTAGAAATAAAGAAGACAATAGTATGCACACTGAGAGCTTTGAACAATGTTTATGGGTAACTGGGGAGAAACAGCTAACTAATGGGACACTGGAATGGTTGTACTGTGTGCGTGCGAGTGTGTGTGTGTGTGTGTGTGTGTGTGTGTGTGTGTGTGTGTGTGTGTGTGTGTGTGTGTGTGTGTGTGTGTGTGTGTATAGGTCCCAATCCATCACCTTACCTAGGGCCCCATTTCACAATGATCTGGCTCTGAAGTAAAAGCTTTGTTTCTTCCTCTTGCATGTGTCTGTTTGTCCATGTGTCCATGTGTGAAAATGTGGTACTGGATTGGAGGAAATTCAGAAGGAGCTATGGACAAGACTTGACAGAACTTCAGTTATTTTAAAAATTAACAGCAGTCTTCTAGTTGTGCAGAATTTCAATGCAGTAGAGTTTTGCAGTGGAAAACGTGTTTTTTTTTGTTTAATTGAACCCAACAAACTGGATTAATCACACTAAGTGAATCAGCCAGGGGCCAGGGCATTGTGGCGGACTACCAGACTGAAAATAAACATTTTTTTAAATGTGAATATAACCAGATTTTCTTTCTTATTTTTGGAGAGGAGGGGAATGGTGGCAAGGCTAGTGTGTGTGTGTGTGTGTGTGTGTGTGTGTGTGTGTGTGTGTGTGTGTGTGTGTGTGTGTGTGTGTGTGTTGCATTTGTTTAAATATTTTAAAGTTTGACTCGTGTGTGTGTGTGTGTGTGTGTGTGTGTGTGTGTGTGTGTGTGTGTGTGTGTGCATGCATGCACATTTGTTTAAATATTTTGAAATTGGATATTTGTGTTCTTTTGTTTTTCAATGTAGTCTTCAGCCCACTTTTTATTTTATTGGGATGGGGATATCTGGGCTGTGGGTTAAAGCAACTTGTCCTTTCATTTTCTCGGCTTAAATTCTGCGATTTGGGCTGGAAATTGAATATTTGTGTTAATAAACTGGAATATTTTTATCCTTTTTTTGTGGGGGGTTGGCCATCTGTGCTGTGGATGAATGTAACTTGTCCTTTTCACTCGGTTGGATTAAATTCTACCCTTAAGGTGAATTTGTGTGTATAAATCTGAATATTTATGCTTTTTGGGGGAGACTGGCAGTAAATTTGTCCTATTCATATTATTTTAAAGGCTATCTAGTGTGCATTTGTATGAAATAAATTGGAATATTGTAAGCAAAGCATTTGAAACTGACCCCAATTTTATAGAATGTTCTAATATTTGCTTAATATGTTTGTTCTGCATGTTACTTTCATATTATTTGTTTAGCTTATAGTCTGCCTTTATATGACTAGTGTGCATTTGCATGAAATACTCCTTCGCTCAGCACATTCTGGAATTCATAAATTCCAGTGCCCTGGATCAACTTATCCACACCCCCACCAGAGGCAACAACATTCTAGACCTAGTCATTACCAACATGAGTGACTGGTGTTCCACACCTGAAGTCAACTCCTTGTTGGTCAGATCCGACCATAAGCTAACCACCCTAGATATCCACATCCCGCACCCACCCCCCATTAAGGAAACCATGGTAAAAAAATTCTCCAAAGCCAACTTCATGCTTCTTAAGACAGAAGTTGTGAACTTCATGACACCCATACAGATGGACAATACAGTTACGACTGCTGAATCCTACACAAATGCACTCTATAAGCACTTACATGAGTGCATAGAACGTGCTATCCCAAAACAGAACCAAGATGCTATCCTCCAAAAAAAGGAAGCCAATCTGGTGGTCCCCTGTCATAAACAAACTCTACAACACAAGGAAGAAATTGTTGCAAAAGAGAGTAAAATCCCATGAGTGAAGGAGCTCCCTGGTCAGCCTCAGCAAGAAGATGAGATCCCTTATAAGATCCTACAAAGCTAGTTATGAAAACAAGATTGCCACTGATTCTAAGGACAACCACAAAGCATTCTATAGCTATGTCAAGAATCTAAATGGCAACACCCAGATCTGCTCTGAGTTACAGCACAATGTCAAAAAAATTACAGACCCAACTGATATTGCCAACATCTTGGCAGAAAGGTTCAGTGCTAACTTTACCCCCCTCTTACCCCCTAAAGGTCCCATATCTACACAGGAAGAATGCAGAGTCCCTGTAATCACAACTTCACAGGTAGAAGCAGCACTCTCTAAAGCCAAAAACACAGCATCCATGGGACTGGACAACATCCCAGGCTGCGTTTTACATGAACTTCAGAATGAACTGGCTCTCCACCTAAGCACCATGTTCAATCATAGCCTCATGTCAGGCTTTGTGCATACTGAATGATGCACAGCAACAGTTATCCCACTCCGCAAAGGGGGAGCCACCACTGATCCTGGGAACTATCATCCTATTAGCCTGACAAGCCTGATCTACAAGGCCATGGAATATATCATCACGGAACTCATAAAGAAAGACATTGGTAACCTCCAAACTCTGGACCTCACCCAGTTCAGGTTTGTGGAAGGCAGATCATGCCTCCTGAACCTGATCGACTTCTTCGAGGCAGTCACCAAAGCCGTAGATGAGGGTAAGGTGGCTCACACAGCCTATCTTGACCTCGTCAAGGCTTTCAACACCATCCCCCATTCTGGAATTATAGCTAAACTCACTAAACTAGGTATAAATCCCTATGTCACACAAGATGGGTTGATAACTGGCTCACTGACAGAACCCACACTGTAAAAGTTGCAGACTCCAAATCTGACTTCAAACCAGTGACAAGTGGAGTACCACAGGGTTCAGTCATGGGACCTCTCCTGTTTGGTATCTACTTCTCTGAAGTACAGGCTAACACAGAAGGCCTCTGGCTAACGAAGTTCACAGATGACTGCAAACTAGGAGCTACAGTCAAGTCCCCAAATGATGTGGACATCCTACAGAAGGGCCTCACTGAGACAGATGCCTGGTGTCAGAGCCATGGCCTCAAGCTCAATGCCAAAAAGTGCATTGTTATCCCCTTTGGAAAAAACTCTGTACCCATGAACTACCACATAGGCGACAGTCTTTGCAACACCGAATGTGTGATAAGAGACCTTGGGACCCAGGTGGACAGTAGTCTTTCCTTTGATAATCACATTGCCACAGTAGTCAGGAAATCCTTTCTACATAGCACACCTCATCACAAAAGGGTTCTCATCCAGGAAAAAAGAGGTCATTGTTCCTCTCTACTTGTCACTCATTAAACTGATTATAGAGTACAATGCCCTTTTTGGAATATAGCTCACAAGACATCTTCAGCATCTGGAAAGGCCACAGAAGTACCTCACAAAGAGAATTACTGACCTCAAACAGATGCCCTACACTGATCATCTCAAAAACCCCCAGCTTTACTCTATAGAATATCGCCTACTCTGAGGTGATCTCTGCCTAACATATAAGGCTATGTCAAACCCAGAGCTGTTGGACATGCTACACCTAAAGAAATCCCAATGCCTCTGAGCTACATGCTCTAGGGAACTTTCTATCTATGTCAAGCAAAGTTCCTCATTAATAATCTTCACAAAAAATCTTGATGAGTGGAAGGGAAATAGGAAATACAACCTGGGGATCACTTCTGTGGCTCTGCTCGACAGGGGCACAGGAAATAACTTTCTTGGGTGCCATAAGCCAGGGAACTTTGTTGGCTAGTCTTACTTAGGCTCTTGGGCTGATAGCCTAGTACCTACCAATGAACCTATGAACCTTAATATGCTGCAATCTTTACTCTCTCTCTCTCTCTCTCTTACTCACTCTCTCTCTGGGTGCTGTATTTGTAAAACCAAGTTGAAATTGTTCTTGATTTTGGAGAATATCCCTAAGTTCGCTTCATCCTAATCTATTCCTAATAGAATTTGGGGTCAACTGTCCACATAAGTTACCAAATCCTGAACTACTGAGTCAGCTATTAGGGGTGTGTTGTCCATGTCTTACTCAATTTTCTAAAGGAGGAGAACATACATTTTTGACATTTAACTTTAGTCCATGATTCTGGCACTTTTTGTTTGTTTAGGGCATGTCTTCCTGTAGGATGGCTGAGTCTTTAGGGGATTTGATCACTGGTCCTAGCTTGTTTCTTTCTGGCCATTATTTTGCTTCATTTCATGATTATTACTAAAAACAATTGTCAAAGGGGGGTGCAAAAACATTTCTGCTCTAGGTGTGAAATATACCACTGGGCAGTCCGCATAGGAGATGTTGCTTTCAACCTGTATTCTTTTTCTGAGGAACCTGTATGGATGCTCCAGTTGTTGCAAACACCTTATCAGATACATACTGAATGGAGCATTTCTCTCAATGATTGGTCAGATGAAGGCTGAGTACAGCAGAACAATGAGATTGCTGGACCTAGATGCCATACTTTTGCAAACAAGTTGTACAATTTAGAGTGATTTTCTCACCTCCATAGACACATGATGTTCAAACTCCAGGTTACTGTCTATATGCATTCCCAAATCTCTAACAACTGGGTTTACTCTTAGGGGGTGTATTATCAATGTAGTAATTTCCAGGGTGGCCATCATTCCAAAGGATATTATTATGCATTTTCTGTACTGGATTTTGAACCATGGCTCTGGCACCAGTTAGTTGTCTGTGTTATTTGTGCTTCTCGGGGATTCTATGACTGTGCATAGTTAGAAGTTGTTTGCAAACTTGGTCAACCATTGGCTGTTGATGTTGGCCTTTACTTTAGAGAAGTAGATGCTAAAAAAGAGAGCTTCTAGCAGTGAGCCCTGAGGGACACAGCTAGTGACTGACCTATTTGTGGAGGTAGCCTTCCTATGTTTTAGGGTCCTATCTGTGAGCCAGCTAGCTTTCCATTGGGTGACATGTAGGTTTATACCTTGGCCAAATTGAAGTAGGCAGTTTATACCATTTTAACCTTGTCCACGGCTTTAGTGATCTTCTTGAAGAAGTCCACTAGGTTGAGAAGGCATAACCTGCCCTTAACAAAAACAAAGAAGGTTGGACCAAATGTATCTAGGTTTCCTCCATCATTGTTTATTATTTCCATGATGATTCTTTCCATGGCTTTGCATATAAGACTAGTCAGACTTATATCTTTGTAGTTGCCTGAGTCCATAGATGGCCTAGACTTGTGCAGAGAGATAGCAGTTGCAGTCCTCCATTTGCTTGGCAGAAAGCCAATCTGGAGGGCATGTTTAAAAGGCGATTTTAGTGGGCCTGATAGGTCATGTTTCATGTTGTTTAGGAGACAACCTGGGATGTTATTGGGGGCTCATTGATGCAGTGTTTCTTCCTTTAGAGATTGCATTGAGGACCTGTTCCCTAGGTATAGTTAGTGGCATTAAGGTTGAGGATATTTCCTGAGAGGTGACTGGGGAGAGAAGGGGATAAAACTGGAGCTACATCTGTCAGCCAGTAGATTTGCTATGTCCTCTGGCTCAGTACAGGTGGCTCCATTCACAATCAGTTTGGCATACTGTGTGTTGCCTTTAAGACTGGAGACATAGTTGAAGAAATCCTTGTGGTTGTCCTTCACTGGGGAGGAAATCTTTACCTCATATCTGGCTTTGGTAGACTTGATTAGTGCTCTCAGTTGCTTGTTTAGTTTGACAAGGAAGTTATTACCTTGCTGGGCATAGCCCTTTCTACTTTTGGCCATGATGTTTTTTATGAACAACCTGCTAATATTGGGATTCTTTCAGTGTGGAGTGTTTGTTTGTCTTGTGCTACAACTGTCTATATGCAACTATTTATATCAATCTTCTTAGGGTTTGGGGAGGCTTGGAATTTTGCTAGGGAATCTGGATAGGTGATTAATTGTATTTTTTTAACAGATTTTTTTTAATATAGCTGTTATGACTTGTTTTTATTTTATTTCAGTAGGGCTTTTATAAATATGATACTTTTTTAATAGGTAGTTTAGCAAGTTGAATCTCTAGTGAAGGGCTGTGAGCTTGTTTTGGAATGTATCGGCTTAATTGCTAAGTAGTCAGGTGTTTAATTAGCTCTTTAATAAGGTGCATGTAGAAATGGTTTGTTGCTTTTCTGATGAAGTTGGTGTGGAACACTGGCGAAAAGCTTATTTGTGTTGTTGAGCTTAAAATAAATTTGATCCTGTCAGTTTACTAGTATCACTGTGTCTGGATTTGGAGCATTTTATTTGGTGCATCCATCGAGGTTGACTGTCTTGCTGGCTTCCTATTTCAGTTTTGGTTTGTCTTTTTGATTATCCAGTTTCCTGTGGTTTTTGTTGTTTTGGAGCTATGGCTGACACACAACCTGAGTCTACCCCGCAGGCAGAAGTGGGGAATTTAACTATCTTGATTAATTTACTTACCCAGAAAGTCGACTCTCTTTCAAGGCGTATGGATGATTTGGTGGGGTCTTTGCAACCTTTGTTTGGAAGTGACACCTTCCAGGTGAGGACTCCTTCCACCAACCTCGCTGGGGCTCAACTTCATTTCATGTCAGGTACAACAATGGACAGTTCTGGTGCGAATGCGATTGGCGAACACTTGCAGAATAGATCTACAGGGATTGACTGTAGACTTCATACTGTTTCACCGCATTTGGATATTGGCAGATCAGATGCAGTCGGTACAATACAAAAAATGGGGACGAGTGGTTCACTGCAAGGCCAGGTACAGTCTAACTTAAATACTTGGTTAAACTGGCCTTTTTTGTTTAACGAAGGATTAGAAGGGAGCCATAGTAATCGAGGCTCCCTAGGGGATGAAGATCTAGCACACAAATTAAATATGTTTGACCATAAACTAATTAAGCTGAGAAAGCTACATTTGGAAGTAGCTTACTTTGAGGAGTGCCAGCAGTCTAAAGTGGTTCCTAAAGGACTCCGATCTTGGCAGTATCCAACAGGCTTAGAGGAAGGCTCTGCATTCCATAAAGATTCACTTTCATTGTTTGATAGGTACAGTTTTGAACTACTGAATTTGATTTGCAAGCATTATAAAGAGGCCATCAGTACATTGTCTGGGGAGCTCACTATTCTTGATGAAGCTGTAAGTCATGGTTCCAATTTTATCAGATATAGGTTTGATTACGATCGCATTTTCACCAACATCGATCAGCAATTACATAAAATTAAATCTAATAAAATCAGGAAAGCTTACAGGGAGGGGGTGGCCTACCCCAAACCACCGAGTTCCCAAGGCAATTTTCTAGCCTCCATGGTTGGGTCCGTTGGTCCTTTGTCAGGCATTGCCGCCTCTAGGACCAATAGGTTGCCATTTGGAAATGAGGTGGATGCCCCTGGTTGTGCAATACAACAGAATCAGACCCAGCATAGTGACTGATCGACTTCTAGGAATCAACCCACCGAACCAGCGCCAGAAGTCGAGGACCAAATTTTTCAGGAGAATGCCTCAACCCATCAACCATCTCCGGGGAGGAGGCAGAGATACAGGACCAGGAGGAGGAATTAGGCTTACATGCTTTTTCTACAGTATTTCCAGCTACAGGCCCATGCCAGATTGTTACCAACACTGGGGAAGACTTTAAGATTTACAACTATTCAGAGTTTGTTTTTACCCCACCCTTAGTGGATCTTCTGGCAAAGGGTTTGACATTTGTGCCCAGTAGGAGGGCAGATGTGGCCAATACTTTGATCGATTTCAAGCTTTTTATTAGAAAGCTTAATTTTCAGCTTATTTTTGGTGAACAGGCCATGACACCGAAGGATTTTCAGGTTCCCAGTACATTCAACCACTCTTTATGTCTTTTTGATCGTTTGTGTGACTTGCACCTACGTCACTTATTGAAATGTAAACGTACTGTCAATTTTAACATCAGTAAAGATGAGAAACCCTTGTTAGAATTGTTAACCAACTCATCCATGAGGGTTATGCAGCCCGATAAGGGGGGAGGATTGGTAGTTATGGAAGAGGTTGATTACATCAGGAGAATTGAAAATATTTTGGCATCCAAAACCTACAAGGAGGTTTCAAAAAATGAGTTGAATCAGAGTGCGTCTGTTCTTATTTTAATGACATGTTTATCAATGGAGTTATTAATATGGAAGTGTTTAATTATATTTGTAGACCTAACCCCAGGATACCTGTCCTGTTTGGTAATCCGAAGATCCACAAGAGTGTGCATGATCCCCCCATGCACCAGCTTGTGAGTGCCAGGGGCAGTGTGACTTATGCTGGGGCGAAAGTGGTTGACACGATTTTGAAAAAGTATGTGTCCAGCGAGTCCCACATTTCCAAAGATTCCTGATCATTTCTCGAGAGGGTGAACTGCATCCCCTTTATAGAGGAGAGCAAATTTTTGACAATTAATGTCATAGATTTATACTCTTCCATCCCTCATTCCATAGCGTTAGAATGGATTGAAGCCATCATGACCATTAAACAGGCACCTGCCGAAGACAACTTGATGGTGAGGGAGATATTAGACATCATTTTGTCCTGCAATTTTTTCTCCTTCAACCACCGCTGGTTCCACCAATTAATAGGGGTCCCAATGGGGTCTCCCTGTGAGGCCAGCATTGCCAATTTGGTGATGACATACTGGGATAGGGAGTTTGTTTTTACCAATCCTATTATCCAGAAAAATACCCTTCTTTACACTAGATGTTTGGATGATATTTTTATCATCCTACAAGGGGAGAGGGAAGTGGCTGAGACACTACTGGATGGGTTTAATGCCTCCACATATTTTTTGAAATTTACATTTAATTTTTCTAAGGAGAGGATCTCTTACTTAGATGTGGAGTTATTGAAGGACATCTCCTCAGGTTGTTTCATTGCTAAAATCTATTGTAAAGCAACCTTTTCTAACAGTTATTTACACTTTGAGAGCAGCCACCCCTTTCACCAGAAGATGTCTATGGTAAAGAGGCAGTTGGTTAGGGTGGCTAGGATGGTGTCTAAGTTCAGCGACTTCCTCAAAGAATGTGACTTTATTCGAGGCCTCTTTCTGAATAGGGGATACTCGGAACATCTGATTTCAGAAGTGGTCAGGGAAGTTAGCGGTAAGAGGGAGAATGGGTTCTACACACCAATTTTGGGTAATAGTGTAGCACTCCAGAATCCTGAGCCACCTCAAGTGCAAACTCATGTGAATTACCTTTGCAGTTTCATCACAACTTTCAGTGTTGACGCACGGGATATTTCCTCCATTATTAGGAAAAATTGGAATATTTTATGTTTAGAAATGCAAGGTAACCCTCAGTTTGAGAACACGAGTAAGGTAGTGTTCAGGAGGGGGTTGAATCTGAAAGGTATCCTACAGATGAAATCGAACCAAACCCCAGTCAAGGGGATGTACAAATGTAATATGTGTAAATACTGTAGTTTTATTAAAGCAGGGACCTTCTTCAGTATTGGTGAAATGAAATACCCCATCAGGGGTAGATTTAATTGCACCAGCCCTCATGTGGTATATTTGGCTAGATGCTCTTCATGCCCAGTGTTCTATATATTCAAAACTGACAGGAAGTTATATGAACGGCTCTATGAACACCTATATACCATTAAAAAAGAGAAGTTGGAGAATGCCCTTGCAAGGCATGTCAAGGAGCATCCTGGTCATGAATTTAACTTTTCGGTTATTGATCAGGTGGTTCCTTCCAACAGGGGGGGTCCAGACACGTTATTGCTAGAACAAAAGGAATTAATCTGGCAGTTAAAACTGGAAGCATATCATTATCCAGGCTTGCATTTTAAAATTAAGGAGTCTGGATAGGTGATTAATTGTATTTTTTTAACAGATTTATTTTTTTAATATAGCTGCTATGACTTGTTTTTATTTTATTTCAGTAGGGCTTTTATAAATATGATAGTGTTTTAATAGGTAGTTCAGTAAGTTGAGTCTCTAGTGAAAGACTGTGAGCTTGTTTTGGAATGTATCGGCTTAATTGCTAAGTAGTCAGGTGTTTTAATTAGCTATTTAATGAGGTGCATGTAGAAATGGTTTGTTGTTTTTCTGATGAAGTTGGTGTGGGACACTGATGAAAAGCTTATCTGTGTTGTTCAGCTTAAAATAAATTTGATCCTGTCAGCTTACTAGTATCACTGTGTCTGGATTTGGAGCATTTTATTTGGTGCATCCATCGAGGTTGACTGTATTGCTGGCTTCCTATTTCAGTTTTGGTTTGTCTTTTTGATTATCCAGTTTCCTGTGAATTTTGCTAGGGTGTCCTTTCATTGTAGGACATTAGCCTTAGAATAATTCATAAAAGTTCTAGGGTTAGCTGAGGTCCTGGGTTTAATTTTTATTTTAAAGGAGACAGCTTTATGGTCCAACCTGAACAATGTAGACATTATGCTGGGGGGGGGGGGGTGCCCAACATTCCTCTATGTTTGTGAAGATCAGGTCAAGGATGCTAGTGCCCTACTGGGTGCACAGACCAGTTGGTCTAATGTGTTTGTGTTGACAAAGTCCAATAATCTCTGGGCCTGCATATTTGAGGTAGTGCATGATTCTATGTTTATAGTTGGGGTAGTTAAAGTCACCCATGAATATGATATTGGGTCAAATGAGGAGTGTCTCAGGTTCATTTAAGTATGTGATATGGGGTTTTATTGGTCATTGAGGGGGATCTATAGCTTAGCAGGATATGGTATGGGTTTTTGCCTATGGTAAGTCAGATATGGAAAGCTCATCATACTGTTTAACCACTCTTCAGGTGTGTGAAGGGAGAAGCATCAAGGTAGGAAATACGTGGATTGTATACATATTTTCTCTTTTTGGTATCCCTCTTGAAACAGGATGGATCTTGACAGCCTGGGCCTATCTGTAGTTTTCTATTTCTTGCCAATATGAGTATTGCCAGTGTAGAAAGTTCCAACATGAAAGATCAGAGCTTGTGCCTAATAAGGAAAGGCACAGACAAGGGGTCAGCAGATTCTTAGTAAGCAGAATAATACAGAGGTGATTAGTTTTAATTGGTCAGTGGCTATAGTTTAATAGGTACAAAATATTCTACCTAGAAGCAATTATAATATAAAAGAATGAAGTTTCTTGTGTTTTGGGTAGACAAGACCTTGATTGCTTAGCCCCCCTACGTACGTGTGTTCTTTATCACAACAGAGGTTATTCTAAGCTGCTGAACTGTGTTGTATGAAGTTATTTATTACCTTAATCAGGTGTGTTTGTTGCAAGTTAAGACTCCTCCACCTTTTGTTCCTTCCTGTGCAGTAGATAGTCAAACTGTGTGGAAGGTATAATAGCCATGTCCTGCTGTGATGCTGTCTGTGGCTTATAACCAGATTTCAGTAACTGCAAAGTAATCTATATTCTCCATGATAAGGAGATCTTGGAGGGACTGGAGTTTCTTGTTTAGACTCCTGGCATTGAGCGGTAACATCTTTGGGATATCGTGGCTAGGTTTATGTATATCAGAGGGTTTATCAAGTTGGCAGTGTCTAAAGAAAGGAACTATGGGGTGGACATAGCCAATATTCAAAACCTAGAGGGACAGGTATTGACCATCTCTGGCAACGCAAAGCGGACTGTCAACCATATCCTACTAGGCAGAAAAATATTGTATCCACTTTGAATGACATCAGAAACTATGCCAGTTATTAAAATGTATTATCTTCTGATCATACGGTGGTATCATTTGAGAAGGTAGAATACTAGTTAATGATATGCTTATACTGTCCTGGGACATATAGTCCAAGAGCTCAGTAATGAATTTCTTCATATAGTCCAGGGAGGTATGACTCAAGTCATTTCCACTGACTGAGTCATACTGATACTTGTGGTTCAATGACCTGAGTGCTTGTGTGAATTGGACAATGTCTGATGGTATGCCTTATGAGCTTAGAGGTTGAGACATCTTGAGATGAGGATATACGTGTTGTGGTGGGTGTTGTTTTTGTAGATTACATATGAGGTTTCTAAGGATGCTTTTTGTAAGAAGAGCATCTTGGAGGCCTTTATGATTGGAGAAGATTACATTTAAGAGCTGTTGAATATGTCTGTTGATGTGTTTTGTTCATACTATGTGTGGCAGGTATAGTGCATGTGTTACTGACAATCTGTTTGGTAGTTTTAGTGTTAGTAAGTGAGAGCCTTGCAGTCAGTTACATTGTGTAATTGTGTAACTACATCTCTCTCATATCATATCATCTTGCTTTAGAAATGGGAGGTTGTCAGTATATATATATATATATATATATATATATATATATATATATATATATATATGAGACAATTGCTACATTGTCACAGGATACCCAAGTCCACCAAGCTGGCTACAGAGATAGCAGGATAGTGTTTATCCATAGTTACATATTTCATTTATGTGTTTCACGAGGAGGTGGAACAAGAGGGGTTTACATCTGGCTTGATAGAATGCTGAAAAGTACAGACTATAAGCAATTATCTAAAACTGAACTCATGGGATAGTGCTCATCAATGTACAAGCTCATTGCTCTATGCTCAGCTAAGCACTGGGAAGACTTCTCTGGAGTTTTTTAGAAAAAGTTTCAACGTGAGGTATCACGCCTGCCATGTTATGAGCAGTGTCATGCAAATTTGTTGACTTTAAACAGGAACAGAAACTGACTCAACAATCAAAATGACCATCTGGCCAATTAACAAATTACACTAAAAGATTAGAGTGATGTAATCAGGCTGCTCTCCACTACCACTAGAGTATAGACGAATCTTTCTTAATGGAAAATCAACTCAGTTTTAGGAAAAAGTGCAGGAATACAGAAAACAACAAACAAATGCAATGAATCTCTGCCTAAGGAATTTTCACAAAGTGCAGAAAGCAGCAACAAAAGGAATTACATTTCAGGGGCACTTTAAAATTATTTCAAGTGCAGAAACACAGTACATAATACAAAATTATAATAGTAGCACTCTGGAACTATAAATAGAAGTGGAATTTAGCAATGTATTTTACTTATCTGTCAACTATGACACAGGATTGAAGCAGAACACAAATTTGTGCCATGGAAGCCAAGCAGTTGACATACCAGTTTGACTGGGTCAGGCCTGCTTTATCCAAAGAGGGATGTTATGATATAATAACAAGTTATAACCAATGGCATGACACCCTTATCAGACCAATCATAGAGTACAATTCTCGCTTCGGTATGTACCTGACCAAGAATATGCAGCAACTAGAGACGTCAGAGGTTCCTTGCAAAAAAAATGGAAGGTGTAACTAACTTCCCTTATCAGAGCACCTTAAAGCCCTTTCTCTCTACTCAGTCTCATACAGATTGCTGAGGAGTGCTCTATGAATTGCTTACAAGACATCCACAATCCCCACACTTATGAATCTTCTGCATTTTCATAAGTCCAACAGTAACAGAAATGCAAGGTCTAAGTTCCTGAATTTTGTCTGTGACTTAAACAGAACACACTGGAAAGACAGATATGTGACCCAGAGACTGATCATCCTATGGAATAGGCTTCCCATCCATGTGAAGCTGTGCTCATCTATTAGCATGTTTAAGCACAAACAAGACCAGTGGATGGGAATCTGGACCTGGCACCCATGTCCCTTATTTACAGAAGTAGCTTATAAATGCCTGGCCTCCATGGCCTGCTTGTATACAAACATCATTGTTCTTTTGGGAAAACTTGGCTAACTTGGAAAGGCCCCCTGGTTCGTTAGACTAGAAACAATCTATGAATCTGTGAATGTATGATTTAATGGACAGTATCATGATTTAATGGAATCTGTATAATGGGATTATTCATCTTCCCCTCCCTACTTTCCTAAATCTTTATCATTTTATTTAAAACTCTTTACAAAACCATGACATTATATCTAAATCATTTATATAAGATATAGGGCATCAGAAGATGCAAAGAAGAGATGAATATACATTAGAAATGTACACAAAGAAGAGCATTAGGAGTGTTGTCAGTGAGGAAGAACACCAAAATGGAGAATGGAGCAAAACAATGAGTGCTGGTGAGGTAGTGAAAAAGAGAAAGCTAGCAGATTTATGCATTATATCTTTCTCCCAGATACATCAAGATACAAGGATAGGCCAACAAATGATGGAATAAAACAGCACAGTAGTCAGAAGAAGAAAATAATATCCAAGGGAGATCAGAATCTGCCAAGATCAAACTGGAAGATTTCAAACTCCAGTATACATACACACACACACACACACACACACACACACACACACACACATATATATATATATATATATATATATATATATATATATATATATGTGTGTATATATATCTATATATATATTGAGAGAGAGAGAGAGAAAACATGATTGTATTGAGGTTTTAGAGTATGAGAGCTTTAGCTGACTGATGCAAGACTGTTAGACTGTTTCCGAAAAGACAGAATTCTGTATGAGGTCCTAATGAGTGAAGAAGTGGTCATGGATATCTTGGTTAAGATACAGTTAATCAGCTGATGTCTGCACACTGAGTTATTACAAATTTATAGCTAAAGGTTATTATAATTTTTCTACAAAGGCTGTGGTATATGTTGCACTTGTCAGACATGCGCATGCCATTATATAGGGAAGATGAAAAGGACCCCTTGAGAGCATATTCAAAAACATTTGTATTTCATTTTATTTAATTTTTTTATTTTACATTTGTTGACCGGGCTAGTCCAACTGGATATATGTCCATTTTCAGTGGAGGCCAGGGGAGAAAAGCTCCAACATAGATGAAAATAAAACATAAACATAACATAAGAAACAATATATTTGTAATACTATAACACAATTATATGGACCAGGGAGTTAGTAATGCCCCTGACTGGTGTGTTTACATGCAACACTATATAGTGTAGTACTACAGCTATCCTTGACATGCACCCACATAACACTGTAATGTTCTATAAAGAATACTGTGCAGTGTATTGTACTTCTGAATGCTCCTAGATATGTTGGAGCATATATGCTAGAAAAGGGCAACACTGGTTGTGATGAAGCTATTTTTCCGTAAACTAGTCTGACTTTTGTGATGTCCCCTTCTCATTCTATTTGTCACATAATCTGTAACATTATGTAGACTAGAAGTAGTAGCTGCAACTCAAACTTTTACATCCTTAAAAGTAGTTAGACATGTCACGGAGTCTAGCTGCAAGATCAATAAAACTGTTTAAGCCTAGATGTTTGTTCTTCTTTCGGCTTTTCCTGGTTAGGGATTGCCACAGCAGAACTCCGGTCCACTAATGATTGGCAGTAGATTTTTAAGGTGCCAAGGTGCCAGCCTGATGCCCAACCTTCAACGAAGGCACGCCCATTTACACATGTCTTTCGAACACCACTTGACCGCGAGGAGGACATGCAGACTCCACACAGAAGGCACTCCAGCTGAGAATCGAATGGGAGAACCTCTTGCTGTGAGGCGACAATGCTACCGCTGCAACACCATGACTTTGTTTAAGCCTAGAATTGTTTACACAGCCATCAAGTTGCTGCTTTTCAATACCAGACCTGAAAGACCAGTCTATTTAGTCATTATTATTGTTTAAGCCTAGATAATAATGACTAAACAAACCGATCCTTCAGGTCTGGCACTGAAAAGCAGCAACTCAATGGCTGTGTAAACAATGAACATTGGAAAAAGTATAAAATATTAAAGGATGGATATTAAATGTAAAAATACCCTCTTGCCAGGGCAGTCAAAATCAAAAATATCCTCAGTAAAAGATGGTGAAGCAAAGGAAACAAAAGTACAGGTGAGTAAGGAATTGACCATACTAGTACATGTTTATGTAGGATCACTGTTGCAGTAGTCATAACTATTGGGACTTTGACTGCAGAAGGCATGGCTTCCACCACCGAACACCTTTGTGATTATTGCACCTTTCCACCAGCCAGACAAACACCAGTTTCCTTGGGATGTCAGCACAACCCCTGTATGATGATATCTGCCTCTGCCATCATTTCTTCTGTATGATATTAGATTACCTTGATTACAAAAAAATGCATTGTACAAGCATTCAATTGCCTGTGTTGGTTTTAAGGAATTTTTATTTATGGTTTTAGAAAAGGTTGATAGAGACCCTGGGAGTGACAAATGGGGTGAGAAGCATGCGTATACTGAGTTGTTACAGCAGTTAAAACTGATGGTACTGCCAGACCAGAAATAAATGAACGTGCTTTATCGACTATTTTATTGAAATTGTGTGCAGCTAAGCTGTAATTGAAACATTCTTAAATTTATGTACAAATATTTGTTTTATATAACTATGGTGTGTGTCTTTAAGTTCTTAACAGTTTAAGTCATGTGGCTATTTCCTATTTAAGTGTATCTACCTACTGAATTTATAGTTCTGATGAAATCTTTCATTGATAGAGACAAAACATATTAACTTGAGTTGATAGAGACAAAAGCATATTAACTTGAGTTTTGTTAATAAAGTCCTATGTTTTATACCCAGGGAATTGTGTTGCAGCATGCTTTTGGATTCTTGGTTTGTTTTTTGCTGCTTTTTGATCTTTTTTTTTATGCAAAGATGATGGTGATGGATTTTTATAGAGTAGTTTATAATGTGACAGGCAGATGAGACTGTGTAAGAACTGGGAGTCAGGGAACAAAATGACAGAGTAAAGAAACAATGGGAATGTGTCATGTCAAAAAGAAGAGAAGGGCAATGTAGATACATAGGCATATGAGGCTAGCAATTACAGTAAGTGATAAGGCTTACCAGAGGGAGAAGAAAGCAATGAAGTCATAGAGGAGCCATATTACATGGAGTCTAGCAGACATGTAACAAAGGTGGAGAGGGAGGTACGTGTGAGAGCTAAAATAGAAAGGGAATCAAAAAGAGAAACAAGGGCTTTTTAGATACATAACAGAAGCATGAAGGGAGGTAGGAAGGGAAGGGGGGACAAATCTGGTCAAGTTGAGCAAGTATATGAGGGAGATCACTGAACACTTTGAAAAAAATGAGGTACTGAGTGAATGTTTTTGCATTGCTATTCAGAAAGGAAAGCAAATTGAAGATTCTGCTCTAGGAGGGAGATAGGGCAGCATGGAGGCAACACTGGACAGGCATCAAGCTGGACATTCAGGATGAAGATCTCAGAATATCTACCATTACTGAGGGTGAAAACATTAAAATGCAGTAGGCTACCTCCTACAATAATGTGGCCACTTTGCTTACAGACCCCCCATTGTCAGTAGACCATGGCTAGTACAGCAGTGCCTGAGGACTGAAATACAGCAAGTATGGTACCCACATGTGCAGAGAAAATTAAGTCATCCCTTCTGGATTTAATATAGTCAGGTTCAACAGGAAAAACAAATGTGCTGGTGATGTTGCCATTATCTACAACAACTGGTTAGAAATAACCCCACTCCTCCTACAGATCCCAAAATTAAATAATACAGAATTCCTCATATCACTCAAAATCAACAAGAGAAAGTTTATACGAATCTCAGCTATATATAATATAATATATATGTATATATATATATATATATATATATATATATATATATATATATATATATATATATACATATATATATATATATATATATATATATATATATATATAAATATATATATATATATATATATACACACACACACACACACACACACCTGGTAAAAGCATTTCAACAGAAGATGATATTGTCTATTGTCTTCTGGATATCTTACCATATCCAATGTGAAACTATTATGCTAGGCAACCTCAACATAGACTGGCAACTGATCAACAATGACACTCCCTCAGAATCAATTAACTTATATGCTTTACACAGCTAAGCACCTCCACCACTTTAATTAGTAAAAACGCTCTCTTTAGATTAGATTCTAAACAACAAACCAAACACAATTTAAGTATTTGACTGTCTGCCAGACACAGTAAGTGACTACCTTCCCACCTATGCAGTCAGAAATTACAGTATCCAGTCCAAACTCATAACTTATAACCAAGTATGTTTGTTTGTTTGTTTCTTTCTTTCGGCTTTCCCCGGTTAGGGGTCGCCACAGCGGAACTCCGGTCCGCTAATGATTGGCAGTAGATTTTGACATGCTGGCTTGCCGGGCCTAACGCACAACCTTCAACGAAGGAACGCCCATTCACGCATGTCACCACACAGAAGACGACATGCGTGAATGGGCGTTCCTTCGTTGAAGGTTGTACAGCAAAATTTAACGAAGACACCTTTATCAATACTCTGAAAGATTTAAAAGTGGAACACAAAATACATTTCATACATTTAAGGCATCTGAGAAATTTCACTAAATGATGAATTAAAAAGGATGAACAAACCTATTATATCAGCTTCCAATATAAGCAAAAAAAAAAAAAGTCAGAGGGAGGCATTCAGTAAAGACTACATGGAGTGATTTTTCAAGTAGGCAGAGTGGCATGGAGCTAACATGGAATGAAGCAGCAGTGCGATCCAGTAAACGGATTAGAGGGGCGTGCACAAGCGTGGGGACAGGGAAGTGTCTGTGGCATACAAATTACCTCATAAGCAGGTGAATTGCTTGCAAGTTAGGTTGTTTTGCAATCCAGGAAGCAGATGGGTATTCGTGCAGAACCCATGTTGGTGTTAGAAGTGTACATTGAAAATTTCCATGTACAGAAATGTAAAAAGTGAATGGGGGTTGTAAAAGCCCAATTAGAAGGATAGAAATGTCATAGTAGGCACAGATATGTACAAAACTATGCCCTGTGTGTCCACAAAAATAATGCAAAGTAATATAAGATACTAGGTATTTCAGAACGTTTGCCTTTAAAAATTAATTAGAAGGTTCTTAATTGATGAAATTATATACTATAAATATTATGTTTGTGTAATGAATTTTATATCTGAAGAAGCCGGGCAATTACACTGATGAAAATGTTGTATCAGTTTTTATTGACGTTAATAAAACTACTGTGGTTGCGGTCTCTCTACTATCTGATTTTGATTTTGTGTTGTGGATTTTATCAGAAGAGCCTCCGGTTGTTTTCTTTGTTATTATGGAGACTCGTGTAGGAGAGACCAAATCCACACAGTCTTCGGACCATCCTTTGGGGTCCGAGGTGGGTGAATTTCGAAAACTAGCGGGACAGCTCACCCAACCTATTGAGCTCTTAACACCTTTAAGCCAAGGGCTTTTGTCTTTTGTGACTGGCAAAGAATATCGTCTTTATTGGACTCTGGTAAGAGTCATGGTCTACCCCCTGCCTCAGACGTATAGCCCAAGGTTCCAGTATTGACATTTCAAGCACCTCTTCTAACTTTCAGCAAACACCGAATATTCTACATTCCCCAAACACGGCAGCAGAAAATACATCTATGGGGAGAAACATTACAGAGAATTTACCACCTTCTTCTTCCTTTCAGGAGTGGTTACAGGCGAAACCCAAGTTTAATATTCACAAATGGGTTCCGGCACCAAAGGACACTAATTATACCTACACCGAGACTGTTGATTTTTTACGGACAGCAATGTACAGGTACAAAAGTTTGCACATAGATAATATGTATTTAAGTGAGTGCCTTAAGAAACGTATAGTACCTAAAGGGTTACGGACTTTCAAGTATCCTAACAATGTCAGTTCTGGCAGTGAATTTCATCAAGACCTTGTGAGAGCTTTTGATAACTGTGGCTTGGAAATAGTTCAGGCCATAATTAAGAATAATGATAAAGAAATATGTAAGCTCCACGAGGACATTGAAAAATACAGTAATTTCATTATTAATGATTTGATGTTCACTGTAGAGCAGGAAAAGAAAAAATATCATGACATTAGGGTCTATATAGATAAAAAATGTGAAGAAATCATTGCAAGAAAACATAAAAAGTTACACCGAGATATTAAGGAATACGAATTGGGTCAGCAATATCCAGCACCCCCCCCCCCCATGCGATTTCAATATAATCAAGAAAGGGGAGGAAAGTATATGTCTCACATTGGTAACTTTTCCGAGGAAGGAAATAATAACAGGAAGGGGGGGTCAAATGGTGGATGAGCAAATGGGAGGGGGGGGTCCAATGGTGGATGAGCAAATGGTAGAAAATGAACTTCTACCTAGGCGTTCAGAAAGGATTCGGAACCAACAGAACAATCAAGGTTCCAACCATTTTCACCAGGGTACTTACCCCCACAGGGGGGGAGGGGGTTACAACAAAAACAGGAATCAGAGGTGGTAACCATTGAAACTCCTATGGTTACCGAATATCAGGGGGATGATTACGTGATTACAAGCCAAGCTGGCTTTCACATTTACAACTATAGTGATCTCCACATTACTGAAACATATTTTGATTTGTTCACTAAGGGTTTCAAGTACATACCCCAAAGAAACAGTGACATCACTAGGGTTATTATGGACTTAAAAATTTTAATCAGAAAATTAAATCTAGAGAATCTATTTGGGAGTACTACTCTTAATATCAACAGTAGTATACCCCAAAAGTCTAGCATTTTTAACCCCCCTACACACCCACAGCTGAAAAACTTGGAATCAAGAATTGAAAGGAGGATTAGACAAGTAAATAGACATTACACTTACATTCCCAACCTTGAAACAGCTGAATTAGATTTACTCACTTAACTTAGTCATAATCCCAACATACAGGTTATGGAACCAGATAAGGGTGGGGGTATAGTCCTTATGGACAAAATAGTGTACGAAGGGAAAATGAATGGTATTTTACACATCAAATCCAGATACAGGCCAGTTTCTATCAATGAGATTAATATATCATACAAAAAGATAGATTTGGCTATTAAAGATCTATTTGACCAAGGAGTTATTGATTTTAGTATTTATTCATATCTTGAGAATAAACCCCCTAAGGTACCCTTTATATTTGGGATACCCAAGGTACACAATGATGTCCAGGATCCCCCACTTAGGCCTATTGTCGCTGCACAGGGTTCCAAGATATTTCCTTTATCTAAATTCTTGGACTGGAAACTTAAGCATCTGTGGGGTAAAGAACATCATTTACTCAAAGATTCTTGGGAATTTTGGGGTAAAATTACCCCTGAATTATATTCCCCTGATTTAACCTTCCTCACCATAGATGTAGTGGATCTTTTTTTCTGTGATTCCACACGACAAGGGCTTAACTTGGTTAGAGGAAGCCCTGAGAAAAAATCCAGGGGCAAGTGAAAATGACATTTTTTTGGTGATGAAATTGGCAGAATTGATTTTAAATAATAATGTTTTGTATTTTTCAGGGGGATATTTTAAACAAATTTCTGGTGTTGCCATGGGGGTTAATTGTGCCCCCACCTATGCAGATATAGTTCTATCTGTTTGGGAAAGTAAATATGTTTTTACCAGTGTATATAGTAAACATTGGACTTTTTATTCATGATTTTTGGATGACATTTGCATTTTTTTGACAGGTATCACTAGTATGCTGGAGGATTTTATTAAATATTTAAACTCCAGCATGGATTTTTTGAATTTTACGTATCAAGCCTCCAAGGGTAAGGTTAACTACCTGGATGTGACTTTCAGAGTTGAAAATGAACGTTTCCCATCTACTATATACGGGGAAACCTACTTTTTCTAACAGTTACATCAAGTTTACTAGTTCTCACCCAAGATATCAAAAGAAGGGCATAGTCAAGGGACAGTTTGTCAGAGCATCACGTATGACATCTGACAACCTTGACTATGCCCAGGAATGTTCAATGTTAACTAAGTTGTTTTTGGAGAGGGAATACCCTTTAGAGTTTATTGAAAATATCAGTAAAGAAGTCAAGGATGGCAGGGAAACTATATACATGCCCATCCTTGGCACAGGCAATGTGCCAAAATTTTCTGTTGCTAGTGAAGTTCAAAATCTTAATGAAGGTTACAAAACAGAATTTGTCACTGATTATAGTGCCAATTCTGGTGTTATCAAAAGAATAGTTGAAGAAGAATGGGGTTATTTTTGTGACATTACAGACCTTACTAATTTAAAAGGGAAAACCATGAGAACAGTTTTCTGTAAGGGGAGAAACATTAAAAGTATATTGGAACAAGAGATAGGGACCAAGGCATTTTCCAATCAACGACGAGGCACATACAGATGTGGGGCTTGTGTACAATGTAAACATATAGCACATACAGATAAAATTTATATTCCAGCCAGAAACAGATGGATTACTGCATCCAATTATTCCAATTGTAATAGCCAAGGGCTAATTTATTTGAGTATGTGCCAGGTTTGTCAGTGGTTTTATGGAGGAAAAACGGAGAGACACCTGAAACGTAGGATATATGAACATTTATATGAAATACAAAAACATAATCCTAGCAATGATTTATATCGACATACCCTGACATGCCAACAAGCCAAATTTGTATTTTTCGTACTTGAGACACAGTATAGGGACAACAGAGGGGGTCCATGGGAGACCAGATTAGAATACCGGGAAACCTACTGGCAGGTGTTGCTGCAAGCTAACAGACCACCTGGTATGAATGACCATATATCCATTGCACCGTTATTAAGGTTGAAAGCTGCTAAATTGTAAATTTTATGTATGCCTAATCAAATGTAATATTATATGGTTGTAACATTTTTTAAAAAAAATTTTTATACTTGTACAATTTTTTATTATTAAGCGAAGACGAATATTCAATTTATACATATTACTTATATAAATGATTTTTATATAATATTTATCATGTATTTTTTTAAACAATATTTATACAATATGTTAGTAGCCAAGAATTTAACCCAGTATACACATGGGTCTCAGTTTTTTAGATTTTAAGGATCTGATATCTTGATACTAGGTATTTCAGAACATTTGCCTTTAAAAATTAATTAGAAGGTTCTTAATTGATGAAATTAAATACTATAAATATTATGCTTGTGTAATGAATTTTATATCTGAAGAAGTCGGGGAATTACACTGACGAAAACGTTGTATCAGTTTTTATTGACGTTAATAAAACTACTGTGGTTGCGGTCTCTCTACTATCTGATTTTGGTTTTGTGTTGTGGATTTTATTAGAAGAGCCTCCGGTTGTTTTCTAATATAAAATAATGTTTTTTTAATGCCCATATTACGTTTGTGTGGCATGCAATAGTGCACAAACATGGTGTTATACAAAAAAAATATATTAAAAAGTTAAGAAACTAAAAATAAGACATATGTGAGAATAATGCATTATAGAGCCCTCCATGCAGTATGTACAATGGTAGATTTCAATGGTTGCTATGGAGGCAGGCATTGGAGTAGTGAAGTATCCAGGTTGTGTGCATAGATCTGTATGCAAATGAGCTGGGTTTACTGAATAACAAAAATGGGCCACTGTGTCCGCAGATAAAATTTGTGTAGCCCCAAAACCATGTTGGTGTCCACAGAAGAGGTAGCTGACAACAAAAGGGGTGTGTGTCACCATATGTTTAAGCGGATTGGAGCTCAGCGGCTCCTGTTTGTGTGCCACTCAGTTCAACTAAGCAAGGGGGTGTGTCCAGTGCTACTAAGCTTTGTTAGCTGTGGGCATGTGTTTTAGCTATACTTAATGTGCCCATGTATGGGGGTGTGTCCAGACTGCTGAGCAGTGTTTACACCAGCACCACGGGTTTGTTTGCCATGCCGCAGTGCTTAGCAGGCAAGGCAGTTTAAAAAAAAAAAAAAAAGGAAATAGCCTGGGAAAGCCAATCATGTACAACTGACTTATAATCCCTGTTGTTCCACTGACACTGGGTCATTCAAACCCCTCAATGGTATACCTGGCAGGTGGAATGTATCATAGTTAGCCAATTACACAGGCTGCATATGCCGCACACCACTGTAAAGTATGCATACACCCTACAATCTGATTTTTCCAACATACTCTGCACCTTTGGACAGACTTGGGAATTTTAACTGACAGAATGCTAGGGGCTGCTGCTGCTCTGCTACATCTGTATGTGCTAGAGGCTGAGGTCAGTGATGGTGCTGCTGCTGACAATAGGCTATACTGAGAAGAAGAAGAAGAAGAAGAAGAGTGTTCAGGCCCAGGGTAACCTTCCAGGAGCTACATGAGCTGGAGATTGTAGAGCGCTACAAGGTGGACAGGGTCATATTTCAAGAACTCACCGAGCTTTGCCTCCCTCAACTCAGGCCCAGAGCCAAAAGAGGGGAACCCATTCCAGTGGAAACAATGGTATGTGTAGCCCATAGAATACTAGCTACAGGTACTTTTCAAAGACCAACTGGGGACATGATGGGGTCTCACAGGCATCTGCATTCAGGGTACTCCACCATTTCCTGGCTGCCAAGCAAACACATGCCAGTGAGCACATTTATTTACCCCACACCCCTGAGGAGAGGGCCAGCAGTATTTGTCTCTTCCACCATGTAGCACACAACTCTGAAGTACTGGATGGTATAGACTGCACTCATGTCCACATCAAAGCACCGCCCAGTGAGGAGGGTAGAGGCAGAGTCTATGTCAACCACAAGGGGTATCACTCCATCAACTGCCAGGTCATGTGCAATGCCCAGGGCATTATCATGAGTGTGTGTGTTGGAAGCCCTGGCAGTTATCAACACTCCCATATCTGGCATGCATCACAACTGTACCAGATGTTTGCCAGCGGGGACATCCCATATGGCCATCTATTGGGGGATGCTGGCTATGCACTGGAAATGTGGATGATGACACCCATCAGAAATGCACATACACCTACCAAAGAATGCCATAATGAGGCACACACACAAACTAGGAACATCATAGAGCGTGTGTTTGGGCTTCTCAAGTCACAGTTCCACTGCATTTATATGTCTGGTGGAGCCCTGCAGTATTCTGTAACCACATGTGCACAGATGTTCACAGTATGTGCCATGCTACACAATATGATTCTGTAGAAACAGCATCGGCAGGATCTTCACAAGGAAGGGACACCCCCCCCCCCCACCAGTGCCAAGGTCCCCACAACCACGCCCACAGGGGGACTCAGAGGAAGAACTCCCTGAGCCTCTCCCTGTAGGCAGATGTAGGTGTACCCAGTATGCCCTGGCCTTGGCAAAGAGTCAACACATAACACATGCACTGACAATTTAGGGTCCTAGGGACTGACACTTCACTCCAACTCACATACATAGTAAAAAGGATGACAGTCACACCACACAACCTGTATCTTACCATGTCTTGGCTGTGTACTGTGTGCATCAGACAGAGTCAGCCCACTGTTATCTCAACTGCTGCATTCACAAGGTAAGTCACTGTCCTTTACAACAAATGTATGGGGTACTAGACTATGGTAGCATATGTATGGAGTTGCTGCATGCATGCAAGGGAAGACAACTGGCTACTGGGCTACCTGCAGAGCACTAACAGCTATGTGGGACAACAGGAACTCTATGTCCATTACTGGCTGCTCCATAATATGCAGTAGGCCACAAGGCAGCAAAACCCACTGCAGTATGTGAGTGAAATGCCAAACAGTGGGGTCATAGGACACACGCATGACTGTCAATGCTACAGTCCCCTACCCCCAACACAGTTATGTTCCCATACAATTGCAGTAGCAGTATGTTTGCAAGATTATAGCAGCAGATCACACAATCCCAGGGTTGTCCCAAGCAACCTAGTGACATGTTATATTTCCTCAATATGCAGGGGTCAAAGTGTATGTCTGTCTGATGTTGATAGTGTCAGAAACTTCAATTTCTGCTGGCTGGTGTGGCTTAGTGGAGTAAGTACATTAGCATGGCTGATGCTGTTCATGGTTCGAAGCTGGCTGCACCTACAACTTTGTATGTGAGGTACTCCTATGGTAGGATTCCCACAGACTGTCAATATATCACTATTTGTTACTTTAAGAAAGCTGGACAAAGCCAGCGACAATTGAGGGACAGAGGGCCACAGCTATGGATGTTACACATGTTCTGAGAAACCTAGAAAGTGGCTAGTATAACAACAGGTTGTAAAACGTTAGAGTAGCAGCAAGATGTAAAGGCCATCAAGTAACTGTGTCAGTACCTACAACAAGTCAGTGGGCACCATGGAGTAGTATATTACCAAATAACACAACTGTCTGAGGAGCAGAGTAGACATATGGGGTGGAATGCTGGACATCCTGCTAAACATGTACAGTCAGAGGTGTGAAGTCCGTAATCCTGTGTGTGGTGTTACATCATGTACCCCAGTCACAGCATACCTACAACTACTTAGAGCAGGAAATATGGACAAAGCCATGAACAGGAGTGGGACAAAGGCTCACATATAAGGAGAAGAATTAACTAGTGGCCAGACAAATGTAGAAAGTGCAGAGAATAACAGGTCGTGCAGTAGCATGGGTTCCCTGCTGTGCATGGAGTCAGTAACTCAAATGTCTCTCATCAGTTCTTAATGCCAGTCTATAATGATCTGCCACTGATGTACCAGAAAATCACAATGTTATGTAAAATGTACCAGACATATGATGCAAAACCCTGTACAGTGTATTACAATCTGTACACACCATGGGTATGACTCAGATGTTATGTGCAGCTCACAGCCAGGGAATCCCTTGGACATAATATCAGGGAGGTGCTGGACTGCTGAATCAGGTGCAGCAGCCGATTGGCTGTAACACAAAAAATCCCGGACCGGAGTGCAGGTAGGTCTGGCCTGGATTCACCTTGTCAGTACTGATGGTCACACTGGGCATGCTCCTACACTTAGCTAATTTCGGCCCACGTTTGATATCTCATCTGCCTAAAGAGCTGAGATGTGAATATATCTCTGTGTAAATACAGACAGCTATCTACATGCATCTGCCTCACCCTATCCCTCTCAGACATTATTACCCTTATCTATCAGTATATGGCATATATATATATATATATATATATATATATAGAGAGAGAGAGAGAGAAACACATAAAGGTGTAGAGTGATGTAGTGCTACAGCCACTTGTACACCAAATATAACCAGTGGTGCATGCAACTAGTACTGTGAGCTGTAGTGTGTAATAGTAGGTAGGTAGGGGTTTTAATCTCGCATGTCCAAGGGTCAGCTTCTGTTGATTTCTCCTGTCCACCTGGTGAATCTGGGCATACTGGGGCAATGCAGCAATTGCCTCATGTACACGGACAACCCTCTCCTCCTACCACCCAACACTACAACCTGTGAGAGTTGCACTTACATAGCCAAACTGGAAGCAAAGATCTCTCCACCCAAGATTGTGCTAGACAGTCAAGAGAAGGTTAATACCCGCACTACACCTCAAGCAACTCATAGCCCTTTTAAACTCACACCAACACCCACACATAACAACACTAAATCTACATATGCAGAGGCCCTTCCTTAACTGTAACCTGCACAAGCAATAAGGACCTCCGAAGCTGAAACGCAAACACCAATCACAACCAAAGTGTCACATAGCTCACAACACCAGTGTGCCACCCAGCAACAGCCCCTAAGGCAAGACAACGTACCTACCACTTTAGTCATAATTGACTCTATAGTCAGGCACACTGATGTCCCACTCACCAGGCTGAACAAGGAGAAAATTACAGTGAGCTGCTTGTTGGGTGCCAGGATCTGCCACATAACTCATGCACTCAAGTCACTCCACAACAAGTACAAATATGACTCTGTCATTGTCCATGTTGGAGTGAATGACTTGAGATGTACCTCCCTGGACTACATGAAAAGAGACATGGAAGAGCTCTCAGATCATGTGGCCCAGACAGGCATGATCCTAGCCCTGAGTAGCATCCTGTCTTCGCTCAGAATGATACCACAATATAAGGACAAAATGATTGAGTTCAACAATTGGCTAAGCTTCTGGTGTCATTCAAAGAGGATTCAGTATCTGTCTGACTGGGTCGACATGATTGACAGACCACGATGCTTTGCCAGAGATGGTCTGCACCTGTCGGCCTTGGGATTCAGGTTACTGGCAAAGGCTCTTGCCACCTCTATAGTGCCTTTTTTAGGCAAAGTTCAAAGGACAAAACCACCACCATAACAGGTACAAGCATACAAAATCTGAAGGTAATGCTACTCAATGCTAGAAGTCTAAACCTCAAAATGCACTCTCTCTCGAGGCACTCCTAAAAATGGAGCACATCAACATCTGTGCAGTAACTGAGACCTGGTTCAAGGCTCCAGAGAGCACCTCTGCAATACCAGGCTACAACTCTTACCACACTTTTCGGCCACCAAACCAGGATCAAAACACTAAAGGTGGAGGAGTGTCCATATTCACCAAGGATATTCACACCACCAGGTTAGTTGCCCAACACAATGCGTCTGAAATTCTCCAGGTGCAACTAACACTAGGTAAGACTGCAATCCAAATTGTAGCTTGCTACAGATCCCCCACCATGCCCCAAGAGTCTCACTACACATTTCTAAACATACTGGAAAATATTACTATACAGCCAAACACCCTAATACAGGGTGATTTCAACTACCCTGCCATTAACTGGGAAAACTACTCGTGTACCAACACCTTTGCCCAACAGTTCTTGGAATTCATAAATTCCAATGCCCTGGATCAACTAATCCATGGTCCCACCAGGGGCTCCAGTATCTTAGACCTGGTCATTATCAACATGGGAAATCGATGCTCCACACCTATGGTCAGCCCTCAACCACTATCTCAACTGCTGCATCCACAAGGTAAGTCACTGTCCTTTACAACAAGTGTACAGGGTACTAGACTATGGTAGCATATGTATGGAGCTGCTGCATGTATGCAAGGAAAGAGAACTGGCTACTGGGCTACCTGCAGAGCACTAACAGCTATGTGGGGCAACGGGAACTCTCTGTCCATTACTGGCTGCTCCATAATACACAGTAGGCCACAAGGCTGCAAAACCCACTGCAGTATGTGAGGGAAATGCCAAATACTGGGGTCATAGGACACACGCATGACTGTCAATGCTACAGTCCCCTACCCCCAACACAGCCATGTTCCCATACAACTGCAGTAGCAGTATGTCTGCAAGGTTATAGCAGCAGATCACACAATCCCAGGGTTGCCCCCAACAACCTAATTACATGTTCTATTTCCTCAATATGCAGGGGTCAAAGTGTATGTCTGTCTGATGTTGATAGTGTCAGAAATTAGACTTAAATTTCTGCTGACTTGTGTGGCTTAGTGGAGTAAGTACATTAGCATGGCTGATGCTGTTCATGGTTCGAAGCTGGCTGCACCTACAACTTTGGTGCATGCAGCTAGTACTGTGAGCTGTAGTGTCAGGGGCAGCTCGTGGCATCGGACTGCAGCCCCCTCAAAATAAAAAAAAATTTATTTTTTGAAATTCGCAGACTTCGCGCATGCGCAGTAGTCCCGACTACTGTCGGTCTATGCGCATGCTCAAGGCAGTCCGGCAGTCCCCATAGGGGGACACAAGGAGACATCTCACCAGGATTATGGGTCACGTCTGGACTGCAGGACTCGGGAAGGAGCATTAGGATCTCATCGGGCTTTCCTTGGGATCTCGCGGGTCTTTCAGTATTGCGCGGGAAGGATGTACATACAATGTTTATTTGTGTGTGTATGGTGCTTTTTACCTTTATTTAATTTACAATGTTTATTTGGAGTTTGTGTATGGTGCTTATGCTTTACTGGGGGGGGGGGTGTGTGTGTGTGTGAAAATGCCCCAGGTGCTTATGGTGGTGTGGTAGGGAATACCTCAGGCTTGAACCCTGTACCCTGTATGCAGGTGTTAAAGACTTGAGTTCCCTACCCACCACCATTTGTAAAAAAATTTCAGATTTTTGCCTCATATTCGATCTGATCTGTTCCTCATAATATCTGTGGTTTGTAAATGCTGCAATGCTTGATATTTGATGGTGTAGTAGTAGCATTGTTGCCTCACAGCTGCAGGTTCTTGGGTTTGATTCTTGGCTGGGATTCCTTCTTTGTGGGGTCTGTATCTTCTCTCTGTGTTTGTGTGGGTTTGCTTTTGTGTCCTCCCATGTTACAAAGACATGTCTGCATTATTTCTTCCTGGGCCTCTGCTGAAAATTGTTTATTTGTTCCAAGTCAGACTGTCCTGATTAAAAAATGTTAAATAAAATTGACAGGCATTTGAATTTCAGACTTAAGGGTTTCTGAATGTTTAATTCCTTGCATATTTGATGGTGCAGTGGTAGTATTGTTGCCTCACAACTATAGGTTTTCTGGTTTGATTCTTGGTTGGGGTGGCTTCTGTGTGGAGTCTGCATCTCCATGTGTTTGTGTGGATTTGCTCTGGTGCCCTGCCATTTTACAAAGACGTGTCTGCAGTTTTAATCCCTGCTGAAAATTGGTGTTGTTCTGTGCGCAGTAAAATTGACAGGCATTTGAATTTCAGACTTCAGGTTCTGAATGTTTAATTCCTTGCATAATTGATGGTGCGGTGGTAGTATTGTTGCCTCGCAGCTATAGGTTTTCTGGTTTGATTCTTGGTTGGGGTGGCTTCTGTGTGAAGTCTGCATCTCCTGCCTGTGTTTGTGTGGATTTGCTCTGGTGCCCTGCCATTTTACAAAGATGTGTCTGCAGTTTTAATCCCTGCGTCTCTGCTGAAAATTGTTTTTGTTCTGTCCGCAGTAAAATTGACAGGCATTTGAATTTCAGACTTCAGGTTTCTGAATGTTTAATTCCTTGCATGATTGATGGTGCAGTGATAGTATTGTTGCCTCACAGCTATAGGTTTTCTGGTTTGATTCTTGGTTGGGGTGGCTTCTGTCTGCATCTACTCCCTGTATTTGTGTGGATTTGCTCTGGTGCCCTGCCATTTTACAAAGACGTGTCTGCAGTATTAATCCCTGCGTCTCTGCTGAAAATTGTTTTTGTTCTGTCCGCAGTAAAATTGACAGGCATTTGAATTTCAGACTTCAGGTTTTTAAATGTTTAACTCCTTGCATAATTGATGGTGCAGTGATAGTATTGTTGCCTCACAACTATAGGTTTTCTGGTTTGATTCTTGGTTGGGGTGGCTTCTGTCTGCATCTCCTCCCTGTATTTGTGTGGATTTGCTCTGGTGCCCTGCCATTTTACAAAGACGTGTCTGCAGTATTAATCCCTGCGTCTCTGCTGAAAATTGTTTTTGTTCTGTCCGCAGTAAAATTGATAGGCATTTGAATTTCAGACTTCAGGTTTCTGAATGTTTAATTCCTTGCATAATTGATGGTGCGGTGGTAGTATTGTTGCCTCACAGCTATAGGTTTTCTGGTTTGATTCTTGGTTGGAGTGGCTTCTGTGTGGAGTGGGCATCTCCTGCCTGTGTTTGTGTGGATTTGCTCTGGTGCCCTGCCATTTTACAAAGATGTGTCTGCAGTTTTAATCCCTGCGTCTCTGCTGAAAATTGTTTTTGTTCTGTCCGCAGTAAAATTGACAGGCATTTGAATTTCAGACTTCAGGTTTCTGAATGTTTAATTCCTTGCATAATTGATGGTGCAGTGATAGTATTGTTGCCTCACAGCTATAGGTTTTCTGGTTTGATTCTTGGTTGGGGTGGCTTCTGTCTGCATCTCCTCCCTGTATTTGTGTGGATTTGCTCTGGTGCCCTGCCATTTTACAAAGGCGTGTCTGCAGTATTAATCCCTCGTCTCTGCTGAAAATTGTTTTTGTTCTGTCCGCAGTAAAATTGACAGGCATTTGAATTTCAGACTTCAGGTTTCTGAATGTTTAATTCCTTGCATAATTGATGGTGCAGTGGTAGTATTGTTGCCTCACAGCTCTAGGTTTTCTGGTTTGATTCTTGGTTGGGGTGGCTTCTGTGTGGAGTCTGCATCTCCTCCCTGTGTTTGTGTGGATTTGCTCTGGTGCCCTGCCATTTTACAAAGACGTGTCTGCAGTTTTAATCCCTGCGTCTCTGCTGAAAATTGTTTTTGTTCTGTCCGCAGTAAAATTGACCGGCATTTGAATTTCCAACTTTATGTTCTTCAGAATATATAGTAGCACAACCTTTTTTTTTAGCAATTTTCGAAGTTTATAAGATGAATATTTTAAATTTGTCCCTATTTTTGGGACTGTATTCCCCCATTATTGGCTTCGTCCAGGTTTTTGTGCTAAGGTTGACAGCTATGGCAAGAACTGAATTCACTGAATATGTTTGAGGGCTGTATTCCCTCATTACTGGGTTTGTCCAGGTGTTTTGTACTAAGAGGTTGACAGCTATGGTGAGAACTGAATTCACTAAATGATAGCCATTTAAGTTTCAGTCTTCCTCTCTTTTACAAAGCAGCTGATGTGGCATAGTGGTATGTTACTCTGACTGATTTTGCTCAGGGACCTTGGCAGTAAAATATATGGTGGCAACACAACATTTTATTCTAGCAACTTTCCAAGATTATACAAACAATGTTTAATGTGTCCCTGTTTTGGGGCTTTTGACCACCCCCCCCAATACATTTTGGCTTTTTCCAGTTTTCTTGAGCTGCGAAGTTGAGATGCAGTTGAGTATTGAGTAGATTTTACAAGGAACTGAGAGCTGCAGGGAATAGAAGTTTAGTGCTTTGCCAAGTTAATACTATAGCACAACAGGCTGTGTACTTGCTTTTGATGCAGAAGGTTGTGGGTTCTACTCCCACAAGGGTTAGATGCTGCCGTACTGAGAATGTTCTCCTTGGTGAAGATACTAACTATGAGTTCGTTATCAGTTTGCCATCCATTTCCTCTTGCAATATTATTACTAGCTTATCATTTTTTAATGTAATATAGGCAATTTATTCCTGAGGGGCAACAGACACTTTATTTTTCGATGAAACCATGAAATATAAAGGTGATTGCTAGCAGCAACCGCTTCATTAGTTACAGATTTCTTTAATGTGGAATTATTTAGATGACTGACTTCAGAGATTGTGCATATTTACTGATAATGGACTGTAGAATTGTGCATATTTACTGATAAAGGTGGACTGTAGAATTGTGCATATTTACTGATAATGGTGGACTGTGGAATTGTGCATATTTACTAATAATGGTGGACTGTAGAATTGTGTATATTTACTAATAATGGTGGACTGTGGAAGTCTGTGTAGACTTTTTTTATGATAAATGTTCTCAACTGGGCAGTTTTGCCATTATGAGTGCATATGGTTTGTTTCATTGCTTACTGGAAAAAATGTTCAAAACAAATTTAAAACACCCTGTAACAAGTGTACTGTATTGTACAAGGAATATAATTTTAGTACAATGAGGAAGGTGTATCAAAGAGCACATGTATGTTTCATATGCAAGGAGCCTATGATTCAAAAACAGCCCAAAATTAATCTTTATCTGCCACTGGCAAAATGTATTTTCTTTGAATGTGGGTTTCAATGAATTTGAGTTTCAAGGGCAGAAAAGTTTTAATGCTAAGTTTTCATTGTGAGACTGCATTGCTTTGTTTAACAGATGACTTAGTGTTTGTGCTGTAAAATACAAAATAAAACTTTCAAATGAAGTCCAACTCATCATAGAAGTAAAGCAGTATGCACATTAGTGTTTATGGTAAATGGAGTGAAATAGCCAAGTATAATGGTTCATTGGAATGGCTGCAGAGGCTCCATTCAACCATTATTTTGTCAGGGGGGGAAGGGCAGCAAACTCAGACAGGCCCAGCTGAACTATACCTCCCAACTGTCCAGATTTTCAAAGAATGAATAGATTTTTGCTTCTTATTTTTGGTTTGTTGTTCATAAAATTTGTAGTTTTAATTCCTAAATGATTTGCCAGAAGTCACTCTAAGTTTCAGACTTCATAACCTTCAGAAAAATGCATGTTAAAGTAAGAGCTGTTCTATCAACTGTCTCAATTTATACAAGAGCAATTTTTAGTACTGTTTATATGTGCCCCCAATATATTTGGCCTTGTTCAGATTTACTGCATTAACAGGTTGAGAGGTACATGCAAATAAATTGCTTTATAGAATTAGGCATAGCCAACCTCTCAACTGTCCCGCTCAAAATGTTGCTCTTCCCCCTTATAATCCCTCCACAAAATAGCAATTTTGGAAGAAAACATGGAGGGTTTACAATTAAGAAATAACTGTAATAATCAAAGTTATAGATTACTTGAAATGCATGTAGATTCTTTTATATTTTGTCAGCTGCTCAAGGTAGCAGTACTAATATTAAAGTGTCCCTTCTTTGACAGGTAGCAGCTGTATTGTGTGTCTATTTTATATTTTTGCATCACGTTTTTGTCCATTTTTCATAAAATTGTGTTTTTTGGCAAATTAGTGACACCACTAAAGACTGAAGTTAGAAAATGACAGACATTTGAGTTTCAGATTTTATACCCTTTAGAAAATTCATACTAATGCAAGACCTATTCTATTATCTTTCTAAGTTTATTAGAGCAATATTTAAAAATTGTCCTTATTGTTGGGCCTTTGTCCCACTTCTGTGTATGGCTTTGTCCAGATTTCTTGCTCTTGAGGTTGGGAGGTATGACAAATGTGTCAGGGCCATCACAGTCAGCCAGAGAGATTTCAAGTTGTGACATGCTTGTTGCACCCCACTCCCCCATGTAGTGACTCTGGATGTGTCCAAGCAAGGCAAGGAGTAGTTGTATCTGCCTTGGATGGGGAGGTCACACTGCATAAGTACTACAGTGGCTTTTCATCTGTCCTTGATTTTGCAGAATGGTCTGGTTTCTGTCATATTTTTGTACTGTTGATTTATGCTTATTACTCAAAGTGCCTGTTGCTCTGTGTTTTTAAGTAGCAATGCTTTAATGACCATAAGGTAAGCTTGTCTGAGATCGTAAGATGCAAGTAAGCTTTAATAAGCATACTGTTAAAGAACTGCCAACATTGAAAGCCTTTCTGTTGTTGCCATGCAGAGAATACTTGACTAGATAATGTATAAGCCTTGGGTATTAAAGGACAGGATTCCATTATTTTAAAAAGCTCATTACACTTGTTGGAGACTTCCAGTCATCTCTACAGACTTTACCCGTAAACTAAACAGAATGCCAATCATGTGTGGTCCATGACCTGTACAGTAATCCTTTAAGCAATGTATCTTGAGCTTGTTTCTTGTTTGCTTTTCATTTTTACTTTTATCATGTTTCCCCATGAAACAAGTTGTCAGGCAGCAGGTCTTTTTGGATAAGAAACATTTTTACAAGTGGGGGCATCACATAGATTTCTACTTTCAGCATGTTACTTGGTACTTTAATAAAGCTGAATATATTATAATTAGGACTGCAGTGCAAGGAGAAGTGGTTTGAGTTGAGTGCTTCTGGTTTTCTTATACTTGATTTTGACTGGCATTCCAGTAATGTATTTAAAAGTAATTTATTTTTCATGCCTCACAACCTTTTGTTTCCATCTAGATATTAAGTAAGCTGTCATGCAGCCAATGCATTGAAATATTTTTATTCTTCTACACTTATTTTTGTCTTGATTGGACTTTCATAATGATGGTTTGCCACCCAGGGCAGCGTATTTAATTAAAGTTAGTTTTTTGTGGTTTTGTGCATAGCTCCTCCCCTTTCTGGTTGACCACACCCTCTCCCCTTGACCCCACCCATTCAGCTGTCTCCTGCAGCCCCCCTGTGATTTGAAGTCACCAGCCGCCACTGTGTAGTGTGTAATAGTAGGTAGGTAGGGGTTTTAATCTTGCATGTCCAAGGGTCAGCTTCCATTGATTTCTCCTGTCCACCTGGTGAATCTAGGCATACTGGGGCAATGCAGCAATTGCCTCATGTACACAGACAACCCTCTCCTCCTACCACCCAACACTACAACCTGTGAGAGATACACTTACATAGCCAAACTGGAAGCAAAACTCTCTCCACCCAAGATTGTGCTAAACAGCCAAGAGGAGAAGTTTAACACCCGCACTACACCTCAAGCAACACAAAGCCCTTCTAAACTCACACCAACACCCACACATAGCAACACTAAATCCACATATGCAGAGGCCCTTAACTGTAACCTGCACAAGCAACAAGGACCTCCAAAGCTGAAACGCAAACACCAATCACAACCAAAGTGTCACATAGCACACAACACCAGTGTATCACCCAGCAACAGCCCCTAAGGCAAGACAACGTACCTAACACTTTAGTCATAGGTGACTCTATAGTCAGGCACACTGATGTCCCACTCACCAGGCTGAACAAGGAGAAAATTACAGTGAGCTGTCTGTCGGGTGCCAGGATCCGCCACATAACTCATGCACTCAAGTCACTCCACAACAAGTACAAATATGACTCTGTCATTGTCCATGTTGAAGTGAATGATTTGAGACGTACCTCCTTGGACTACATGAAAAGAGACATGGAAGAGCTCTTGGAGCATGTGGCCCAGGCAGTTATGACCCTAGCTCTGAGTAGCATCCTGCCTTCACCCTGGTCATTACCAACATGGGAAATCGATGCTCCACACCTATGGTCACCCCCTCGTTGGTCAGGTCAGACCATAACCTAATCGCCCTTAACATCCACATCCCACCCCCACTCCTCAGTAAGGAAACCTCCATAAAAACATCTCCAAAGCCAACTTCATGCTACTCAAGTCAGAAGTTACAAACTTCATGACACCCACGCAGACAGGAACTGAAAGTTCGACTGCTGAGTCCTACACTAAGGCACTGTACGGGCATATCCACTCATGCATGAATCGTGCCATCCCAAATAGAACCAAGATGCTCTCCTCTAAAAAAAGGAAGCCAATCTGGTGGTCCCCTGCCATAAACAAACTTTACAACAAAAGGAAGAAACTGTTGCAGAAAAGAGGAAAATCCCAAGATGCAAAAAACTCCCTTACCAGCCTCAGTAAGAAGCTGAGATCCCTCTTAAAATCCTCCAAAGCTAGTTACGAAAATAAAATTGCCAAAGATTCCAAAGACAACAACAAGGCATTCTATAACTATGTCAAGAATCTAAATGGCAATTCTCAGGTCTGCTCTGAGCTACAACAGAATGGCATTAAATATACTGATCCCAAGGATATTGCCAATATCCTGGCAGATCGATTCAGTGCCAACTTCACCCCCCTCTCACCCCCTAAATGACCCATCTCAATATAGGAAAATTGCCAAATTCTGGTAATAATGGCCACACAGGTAATAAACACACTCGCCAAAGCTAAGAATACAGCATCCATGGGACCAGATGGCATCCTGGGCTGTGTACTACATGAACTACAAAATGAAATGGCACCTCACCTAAGTGTCATGTTTAATCACACTCTTACCTCAGGCTTCATGCCCACTGAGTGGTGCACAGCTACAGTTATCCCACTCCACAAGGGGGGGAGCCACGTTGGATCCTGGGAACTACTGCCCCATCAGTCAGACGAGCCTGATCTGCAAGGCCATGGAATGTATTATCATGGAACTTATAAACAAAGACATTGGCAACCTTAAAACACTGGACCCCACCCAGTGTGGGTTCGTGAAGGGCCGATCTTGTCTCCTGAACCTGATTGACTTCTTCGTATCAGTCTCCAGAGCCATGGACGAGAGTAAAGCAGTCCAAACAGCCTATTTGGACCTTGCAAAGGCTTTTGACACCATCCCCCACTCTGGAATAATAGATAAACTTACTAAGCTGGGCATTAATCCCCATGTCACTCGATGGGTTGCCAACTGGCTTACTGACAGAACCCGCACTGTGAAAGTAGCTGAATTCAAATCCAGCTCCAGACAAGTGACAAGTGGAGTACCTCAGGGTTCAGTCTTGGGACTGCTCTTGTTTGGCATCTACTTCTCTGAAGTACAGGCCAACACTAAGGGACTCTGGCTAACAAAGTTCGCAGATGATTGCAAACTGGGAGCCATTATTGAATCCCCAAATGATGTTGATACTCTACAAAAGGGCCTTATACAATCAGATGCTTGGTGCCAGAGCCATGGGCTCAAACTCAATACCAAGAAATGTATAGTTATCTCCCTTTGGGAAAAAACATGTACCCATGAATTACCACATAGGTGGCAGTACACTAAACACTGAAAGTGTGATAAGAGAGTTAGGGACACAGATGGACAGTGGTCTCACCTTCAATAACCACATTGCCACAACAGTAAGGAAATCCTTCTATGTGGCACACCTCATCACTAAGGGCTTTTCATCTAGAAAAAAGGAGGTCATTGTCCCACTGTACTCATCCCTCATTAGACCCAGTATGGAATACAACACCCCATTTGGTATGTACCTCTCAAGACATCTGCAACAACTAGAAAGGTCGCAGAAATACCTCACTAAAAGAATCACAGGCCTAAAGCAGATGTCCTATGCTGACCACCTTAAAAAACTCCAGCTATACCCTGTCGCATATCGTCTACTCCGAGGCGATCTCTGCTTAACATACAAGGCCATGTCAAACCCAGAGCTGTTGGACATGCTACACTTAAAGAAATTCCAATCCCTCAGAGCCACACACTCCAGGGATCTAAACCTTGTCAACACAATAAACAAAACATGCTAGAAGGATAGGCTCCTGACCCAGAGACTCCCCAGATTCTGGAATAGACTGCCCATACATGTCAAGCAGAGCACCTTGTTAGCCCTCTTCAAAAGGAGCCTTGATGACTGGATGGGAGAAAGGAAATTCACACCAGGGATCATGTCAGCCACTCTGCTAGACAGGGGTCCAGGGAAGTAAATAGTGTGGGAAGAAATAGCCAGGTAATTGTTAAGGCTAGGCTTGTGTAGGCCCTAGGGCTAATAGCCTAGTACCAACCTATGAACCTATGAACATCAGTCCCCTTGTGTGTTTGTGTGTATGTAGATATTTCCCATTCAGTAGTACAGACATGCCCACCAGGCCTATGCCTGTGCAATGGTCAATCATTTTATGGCTCTCTGACTAGCATCATCCACAACAGTGGCCTTCCTGTCAACAGCTGCTGATGTCATCCACCTTAACAGCACTGGAAGACACTCTCAAAAGCCATACGCTCTGTGGCACATGTGATAAGTACTTACTGCTATAGTATATACTACTAGATAGAAAGGAGGCCTAATCTCAGCAAGGACAACTCTCTGAGTTTGTGTGTATGTGTGTGTGTGTGTGTGTGTGTGTGTGTGTGTGTGTGTGTGTGTGTGTGTGTGTGTGTGTGTGTGTGTGTGTGTGTGTGTGTGTGTGTGTGTGTGTGTGTGTGTGTGTGTGTGTGTGTGTGTGTGTGTGTGTGTGTGTGTGTGTGTGTGTGTGTGTGTGTGTGTGTGTGTGTGTGTGTGTGTGTGTGTGTGTGTGTGTGTGTGTGTGTGTGTGTGTGTAAATATATCCCCTTGCAACAGTGTGCCTATCTGTGTGCAATGGTTATATGTTCTAAGGCCCTGTGCCTACCTGTCAATCCCCATCAGCCTCCTTTACAGGACCTGCTGATGTCATCCACCTTAACAGCACTAGCAGACACTCTCAACACACATAAACTCTGTGGTGCATGCATTAAGTACTTACTGCTATAGTATATACTACTAGATAGATAGGGGTTCTAATCTCAGAAAGGGCTACTCTGTGAGTGTGTGTGTGTGTGTGTGTGTGTGTGTGTGTGTGTGTGTGTGTGTGTGTGTGTGTGTGTGTGTACATATATCTCTTTGCAGCAGTGTGTCTGTCTTACCTGTGTTTGTGTGCAATGGTTATAAATTTTAAGTCCCTGTGAGTAGCTGTTGGCCCTAAATAGCCCACATGTATGTAGGCATACATGCTATCTGCCACCACCTACATTTGTAGGTACAGAACACCCAGGTGACACACATCAAGGGTAGCATGCTTTGTCATGGGGTATGCATGCAGGATTAAGCTATCCACCACCATTGTCCCTGACACACTGTTCTATACATACATACCTAGGTAATCATGCACATGTACCTTGATGATGTCATATTTCTGCTTTGCTACCATGCCATCCTCAGCTGCTGTATTGCCACCAAATCTCCGCAGTGTAGCCATGCAGATCCCTGGAAAAGAAACATACAAAGTTCAGAGAGACACCTGTCAGTCTGCAACATTACTGCCAATCTAACTTCATGCAACAAAGATACAAACACTTTCATGTGTACTCATGACACATGCCAGCATACAACACCTGCCATGGCATAACACTACCACACTACAAAATGTCATGTAATGTACTATAGTCACCCTGTGCATCAGACACATATTTGCATGTCCCTGCATCAACGGTATGGATAGCAGGGATGTGGCACAGGTATCATCACATGCATAGGGTGTGGAGTGAGGGTTCCAGAGGCCTAGGCTGTGCCAAACAGTTGACATTATGTGTGTGAGTCAGGAAGGGGTGCCGGTCAGCTGGCCCATGGAGAGGTGCCGTGTGTGTCTGTTGGTGACCTGCATGTGACAGTGATGTTTGAGTGTGCATGTAAACAGTCAAGTCATGTGCTAGCCCTACACATGGGTATGTTGGACAGTGGTGGACTGTACATGGCAGAATGGACAGTTCACCGCCTCTGGCCATAAACATGGGAACTGGTTTTGCCAGAAGTAGCATTGGCAACACCATGCCCAGGGCCAGATGTGGTACTAGTCGCTGATGGTGACTGATGTTTGCTGGGCCCGAGTCCCTCACTGGACCACCCAGTATCACATGCCCATGGCATGCCACATGATGGTGTGGACAGCACCCTCCCTTCTGTAGTGCTGGAGGTACTGCCACTACGGGGGCATGAGTGTGCATGACCATGTGGATCTCAGCGGATGTTGTTGATGACCTATGCCCATGTGTCTGACATCCTACTCCCACCACATGTTCTAGCACAATGTGCAGTCAAGGACTGACAATTTCCCACCCCTTCGTCTGTCCGCTACTTCAAGGAAATGATGCATGGTGTCACCAATGTGGTGGAGGGAATCACAGATGTCAGACAGTTATGCATCCATGATCCTGAGCATCCCTCTGGTGGTGCATTTGGAACATGCCTGTGCCTCCCTGAGGGACTGAAACATACGTCAAGTGACTCATGATGTGACACCTGTGACAGGTGGTGGTTGGGTAGCAGTCCTCCTTCGAGCACCCCTGTCAATCTGCCTGTGTGGCACCTTGTCAGATCTCTGGCTATGGCTAGTGTCTACACTCACTGATGCCATAGTTACCACACTCTCCTGTTTGATGCCACCACACTCTGACTGTCCAATATCTGTGACTACAGGGGACTGGGTATGTATGAGCATACCAACTGTGTGCGGGAACAATTGGTGGGGAAGATGGATGTCAACCCATGGAACAGATTCAGCCCCCAACAACCCCACCTGTGCCTCACTATGGTCACCATCATCATCAGATTCTGATGAGCACTGACATCACGTTGTGTGGGGGACAGACTCCAACCCCCACATTCACTTGTGAGGAGGAAGACAACATTAAGTACATTAATACCTGCACTGTTTTGTCTGGTGATCCACACACACACACACACACACACACACACACAAAAACACACACACACATATGCAGGTGAGATGCCACAACTGTATTACACATACCACATCATATTTCTGACCCCATGTACAACACACGGACTACAACATACACAGACAAGACAAGCCATTTATAACATGCATTGCAGCTATGTCCAGTTAATCTTACCACTACTATACACCTGTAAGATAAGCGATATGTCAGTGTATGTGATAGACCTACACCTAAAACACACTGCACCCGTCTTGACCATACTATTGCCCCTATATAGCAGACTGCATAGACCTTCACAAAAATAAGTGCAAATATGTTACAGCTCCTGCAAATGCAATACTGTGATTACCGAATAATGCACTTCAGTTAAACCCTCTAAAAATGAACATACAAGTATTGTACTTTGGCTAAGCATATGAGTTGTGTCTACAGCAAATTGGCAGCCGTTAACAATCATAGGGTATATATGATCCTTACAAAAACAGTTTCACACTCACTGGGTACAGGATGTTGGACTCTGGTCACACCTCAAAAGTGAGGGAGAGATATTGTCAGCAAAAACAAATGTGGCATTGTTACAGGATAATATGTCCATATATCAACATCTACAATAGGAACTGTGATACTGTCCACACTGCTGACATTCTGAGTATGTGTGCACAAATCTGCATTACAAACACCCCTCCCAGTGCAGATTGACCTGACATCCATATACTGGTATGCAGAGGCTGCCACAATTACTGATACAGTATTACAATGATGAACACAGGAGGCTTACCTGGCCGCTCCTCTGCTGTGGAAGCTGTGGTTCCCACCTCCATGACGTATGGGGTAATGGATGATTGGGAGGTGGTGGTTGTTCCCAGATTCACCAGGAATTCCTCTGTGGCTGAGAGTGGTTGTTCTGCTGCAGGCCGTCCACCTGTGGCAGCATGGTCCCTGGTCACAGCAGCAGCTGGTTGCCATGCAGCATTAATTATATTTGTCACACGGTTCGGACCTGCTCATAGCTTCTTTCCTATAGCCCAACTTGGTTGACTGCTGTGATGAGGTCAGCCCACAACACAAATTGTTGCTCATGATTCTGTTGACTCCTGGACAACGGAATGTTGTGAAGCAGGCTGAGGCCATCCAGGATCACATCATTTTCCTTAGCTGAAAACACAGGTGCCTCTGTCTATACATCCTTTCTGAAAGAAAAGAAGAGGGGAACACATCACAGGACCACATACATTGCTCTCCTCTATGTACACACCCTGCACATCCAAATTAGTCTGCACTATCTCTGGTAACTCCCATGTCATATCCCACTGTCTATCAACACAGTATATAAGTGGCTATCAGCAACATAGTAGCAATACTGGTTATGTGCCTGTGTGCTGTGGTGGAGTGTGTTTTATGTCTCCACTCCCATCAATGATGTCTACTGTGGTGTGCCCCTATGGGCAAAATCCCAGTAACATGTCATACAGCCACTGTCTGACAAATAGGTTTGTGTTACTACAAGTATATAGGGACAGTCCAGCAACATCCATGTGCCACAATGACAGACAGCAATCCAAACGTGTTGTAGGGTATCTTCCCTGTATGTGTCTGACTTCTGCAGTACACAGATGTTTGCAGAATGTGTACATGTGCCTGATATATGTGGACCCTTTGCCAGAAACGTGGATGTCTGGCAAACAGTTGGACAATACTTAATGGTTGTTCTCAGATTGTGGGAATCTGGCTGTCACATGCCAGAACCTCAGAAAACAGTTTTGCTACAGTAATATCTGTTACTGTGTTCATACCCTTACTTTGTATGATTAATATGTACACTCTGTCACTGAGGTTGGGCCTGTCCTCCCCCACTACTAATGGCTATGACCTCAAATTCTGCTGTAGGGGGTCACCAGGTATGATACTCATAGCTCTCAAGTGATGAGATATGAATGTTGACTAAGCAGTGACCTAGCCAGACTACATCCGGGACAGTCGGGGACACATTTACAATGTCTGAACTATTCCTGTGTGACATTCACAGACTGAAACTAACTGAATGACAGTACATCATGTGATATGACAGCTGTGTCCACCCTGACTTACTGTCACAATGTGTAACACAATCCAGTAGCATTCGTAGAGGAGCTGACCATTGTAGGAGGGAGTGAGGGGGCCAGAGCTGTGATCAAAGTCACAGCAGGCACAGTTGAAAGGCATGCCTGTAGCTGTTGGACTGCAGACTTTCACAAACATGTCATTCCCAGAGATGTACTACAGGCCTACTGTTGTAATCCCTATTCCCATAACTGCATCCTTCCATCTGTGCCCCATCATATGGGGACTTGAATTAAATACCTGGTAGAGTGATGTAATCCTTTTGTGCTGAAATCCTGAGTAAAAATACTTCAGAAATCTCAGTCTGTCTTGGTAAAGCAAGTTACTGACCTGTTTACCATAGGCAGCTGCTTAATTTTTGTAGGTAATGCACAATAGGTGATTGCCTGTGCACCAGTCCATGGCTCACACATGCTAATTGCATCCAGAATGCTTGGTTGTACTTCTATTAGCCAATGACATGGCACAACAGTGCAATATTTAAGGCCTTCATGTAGGCCTTGGTCCCTTTCGTAGTCTTTGAGCTGGACATTATTGAGATGTGGAAATTACAGCATTGCAGAGGGTAGGTACAAATACTGTCCATTGTTGGGATTTATGTGGTATGTCCACAGTTTTGCATGCTATATTTGGCCATTGTCAAATAACTTTCTGATTATCTGGCAGTTCAGTGTTAAACAATGTGGGTTGAGGTCAGTAAGGGGGAAGGCACATGTGAGTATCATACATCATACCCATCAGAATATGCATGCTGCTGCAGTAGCTGCTGGTCTATCAGCTCTGTATGTTTGTAGGTGCAGACTGTGACATGTTCCTGTCAATCAACTTTTGCCCCCACCCCTTTATGTATGGGTGTTTTGTGGATCTTTTTTTCTAGTGGTTGTGAGGTATGGTGGGTCTGTAGCAGGTAGCTGAACATATTGCTGCATATATTGCAGGCTGCAGCTGCTGCTTTTTGCCCAGGAATCAAAATGGGGAGTGTGAACACAATGGGGGACACCAAGCTGTATGTGTCACTGAGGGAGCAGTGTCATCTCTGTTATTACAGCAGAGCCAGAGTGAGGGTACCCATAACAGTCCAGGTGAGGCATGTGCTTAAGGTACATATGTATCAGTGCCAATTGCAGAGTAGTAGGCAACATATAGGTAGCCTATACAGATTTATGCAGTGTGTGTCCCTACCTACAGACCTTTGACGTGCTAACATGGGTAGCAGTTAATTCAGTTGCAGCAACCTGTTTTTGGTTAAAATTGCAGAACTCAGTCATTATTTACTGTATTTACAAGCATGTAATTGAAGTGCAACACACTGGAATCGAACTCAGGACTTCCAGTGGCAAAATGTACAACTAAGAATTTAACATACTGAGCTACTTAGTCAATACTGCAGCAGGTGTATTTTCAAGATATATGTGCACAGGATTCACATTAACATGTATGTTCTGATGGGTATGATATGTTACACTAAAATGTCTGTCATGGTTTTCTAACCTCAATCTTTACTGAATTGTCAGTACTTTGCACATAGAAAAGGTTTTGTGACAACAGTGCCAAAACTAGGTGGCACAACTGTGGACATTCTGCAACTGTCTGTGCATTTGACAGCTATACCTGCTATCCCAGCCCTTACGTACATCCATCATTATTTATTTGGCTGTGTACTGGTTTGGTGTCTGCATCACAGTCCCCAGTACACTGCTAATTTTCCCATTATGTGAACATGCAGTGTGTCATTGTCAATCAAGATAGGTTAATGGAAACAGCTGTTACACATCAGAGCTGAGTGGCCTACTGGGCTAATGTACTGTGCCGTAAGTAACAGGAGCCCGGGTTTGAGACTTGGCAGGGGTGATTATTTTTGCAAATATGCCTAACACTGTCAGAAACACATAAGGTGATTAAGGCACTTTTAAGCAGTTTTAAGCTGGTTTGCACAGTGTACCACGCCACTTAACTCTGCTTAAACCCACTCTAATTTTAAGAAAAAAAAGAAAAAAGGAGTGATAGGAAAGTGGTGAAATGGGGGCAAGCTGGGAGAAAAACATACTGAAATTTCAGGTAGGGATGTCCAAGACGGGTGTAGGAAAAGACCATAGCTCTCCATTTCTTGTACAGCAACAGCTGTGCAGGTTGTAGAGAATTTGGAATTTGGAGCCTCACATCCCAGAGAGAGGGGTGAGGGCAACATAACTGTGTTGATTAATTCATGTAATAATTGCATGTCTCCAGTGGATGTGGGTGTGAAATGGAGAGCTATGTATGGGGCAATATTATTTTGTGGGACATGTGCCCTTTTTTAAGGTGAGAATGGAATGCTGGGGAAGGGATATAGGTATGTGTGGGGTGGTAAGCTGGGTAGGAGTGGTTGCCTTTGCAGACAGACAAGAGAAACAAGACAGCATACAGTGGCAGTGTGTGACACATGAGGGTGTAAACACCTTGGATGGAGAGGGTGTTGTGGAATCAGAAAGCCATGTGCCCCCAGATGGCAGCAGTGAGATTGATCTTTCCTCTCATGGGCAGTCAACATTGCTCCTTCACTGCCCCGAACGTGGCTGTGCTGGAGGCTGGGTGTCAGGACCACCGTTCCCCTCCAGGTTGGGGTGTCTGCCCTCAATCCTGTGTATGTGATTCTTGTAGCCATGATACATGATCCTGCACACCATCACTGGTAGCTGATCCAGGGCGACAACCTCCCCTCCACCCCCGCTCTAGGGGGGACAGACACTGTCCCCTGAGGCAGTTCCATCTGTAGGTGGCACAGAGCCAACAGAGGAGGCACCACTGGCTTAGGTCACAGAACTCCTAGGACCTGGTGTCATGGTCAGCTGAGGTAAGGTAGGTGGATCAGCAGGAACCAGCCTACCCAGTCAAGCTATGGTATTGAGGTATTTCAAAGTGGATAGGTTAGTAATGAACATAACATTTAGTTCATTATAACAGCATGCCAGAACACTGTAAATAATCCAGTAACATAACATCACATAGTATATGGAACACAACAATAAGTGAGATAACAGTCAGTATAGTAAGAACATGCCAGTAACAGTTATGGCATCAAGCTAATAACAGAGGTAATTCAACAAGGTATGTTAATATGCAACCATTGTAATACATAACAATAATAAAACACAAGGCCCAACATAATGTTTTGAGAACAACATATGTCAATAGCAAACCATAACCGATGTATAACAATAATAAATTATGATGCAGATAACAGGTTGGGGGAGAGAAATACAGTCCATTACTACTGCTATAGGCTATATTGTTTGCAACAGTGCTCTTATATACTCTACAGGTCTGCCCTTCCTTTATGTATACAAGTGCCCTATAGCTTCTGTAGCATGTACATACCTCTCAAGCTATCTGCATGGGACAGTATGGGCCAAGCTGTAACACCTACAGGTACACAACTACAGAGGACTATTACATGTCAGGGGGACATATATGATTACCAAGGTGTACTGTGGACTGATGTATTGTGACTGTGCTAGTGACATAAATCATGTCAATGATAGATCTGTGACAGAGGGATTAGGCAACAGTGATCACAGTCTGTGAAAGAATGAGACTTGAGAGAGACATGTATCGTGCACAGTACAGAGAAGTCACAACTATCATGCTGTCCTTGGCAGGCATGGGGTTAGACTATCAGCAGACATTCTCAGACACACCAGGCATACAGACATAGCAAGATTACACATTTTATTTATTGTATTAACTTTTATTAGTATTGTACTTGTTGGTTTTATTTTCTGAAGTCTTATCATATTGCTGAGCAATGCTGTTAACACTCTGTTACATCTGAACACACAAATTATTAATCCATTCTAATGGCTACTGCAGTCATTTATTTACCTGTAATTCCTGTGAGAAGAACACATGGAAAGCTTGGATAAAAACTAAGGACTTACATCTGTTTCATAACTATAGACATCTGAGAAATCTCATAAAAAAGCATACCAATAATGACAAAAAGTCCTTCTATAACACTGCCCAACTTAATAACAAGTCCAGCCCTCAAAAGTTCTGGACATCCATTAACAAAATCCTTTCTCCTGGCTCCCTCGCAACCCCCTCCCCTTACCCTAACTCATCTCCTCTTGAAACAGCTACTCTACTCAATAAACATTTCATTGAAACTATTCAAACTCTCATGCCTCCCAGCTGTAATACTACTCCTTTGCCTCCCCATCCCAATCCATCCAACAAACCTCCTTTTTCTTTACACCCTGTTTCCACTTCCTACATCTGATAACTTCTCCAAAAGCTCAAACCCTGCTCTCCCTCCACAGATAACCTACCTCCTTCCTTCCTTAAACTTGCTGTAGATTCCATTGCCTTCCCAGTATCTATACTAATTAATATATCAATACAGGAGTCTACTGTCCCTCTATTATTGAAATCCTTTCACACGATTCCATTGCATAAAGGTGGAAACTTGACTGCCCCATCTAACTATAGACCTATAGCCATCCTATCCCCCTTCTCTAGGATTCTTGAAAAATGCATCCATTCACAACTACTCAATCACTTCCTTGAACACAACCTTCTCACTCATACTCAGCATGGTTTTCATCCCAACCACAGCACAACTACTGCCCTCTTATCCTTTACTCATACCATTGCTGAAGCCCTTGATAATAACAAACTGATATCTTGTCTCTTCCTTGATCTAGCTAAGGCTTTCAATACAGTCTCTCATCCTCTCCTACTATCCAAACTTGCAAATCTCAGTATGTGTTCCTCCTCCCTTGCCTGGTTCTCCAGTTACTTATCCTGCAGGCAACAATCAGTAAAATGGCTCTCCTTTTCCTCACCTTTCTTTCCTGCCCCAACAGGGGTCCCACAAGGCTCCATCCTAGGGCCCCTTCTATTTAATATCTTCACAAATGATCTTCATACAGCTTGCAATACATCATCCCTCATCCAATATGCAGACAATTCTACTCTCATCTCTACTTCTAATAACATCTCTGAACTTCATGTCCTCACTCAACAGGTCTTCCTAGCCACAGAACACTGGTTATCTACCAATGTACTCATCCTCAACCCTAAACAGACTAAACTCTTACTATTTCTCCCACAATCTCTAGCTTACCACAAATCCTCCTTTGCCATTACTTCCTCAAATAACACTGCTATTCAGCCAGAATCCCACACCAAACTCCTAGGTATTATTATTGATGATGAACTCAAATTCAACTTGCAAATTCTACAATGCATAAAAAAGACAAATCAAAAGCTTGGTTTACTATACCGCCATAAAAAATTCTCAACCACTAATTCCAAACTCATCCTTGACCAAGCTCTGCTCCTCCCCTCCCTTCTTTATGCAGCCTCTGTGCTAACTCATATTCAAACTACTACCTTAAATAAACCCCAGCAAACTTATCATAAGATAGCTCAATTTATCACTAATTCTCCTACAATACTCATCACTGCCTAACCCTAAACTCTCTCAATTGGCTTGAATTGCCACATTTATTATTGTTAGCCCAACTTCAAATGTTACATACTATTCTCTATAAACCTTCAGCATGCCCTGCTCTCTCTTCCTTCATTACCATCTACTCTCCACCTCGTACCCTCTGGACATCAAATCAGCAACCACTACAAATATATTATCCCCAAAAATCAGTAGGTAAACTCCTTTACAAGTACTCTGTGGTCCAAGCCTGGAACAAACTTCCTAGAGACATATGTTGTATTGTACACCTATCTCACTTCAAAGAGAAACTCAAACTGCATCTACTTAACTCCAAAACCTGCCCCTGTCAAGCCCCAACTTAACACCCCCTCCCTATCTGTTTTTCTCCCCACTAAGACATAGACATTTCCCCCTTCAGTGAATGCTTACTTGCTCGATGATGTCTAACCTCAACTGTTTGAACTTCTGAACTTGCTGTAAATATGTATATACTTAGCTACTCAGCTTAATTTAATAACTGTACTTCCTTAAGACTTTTTATCTGTAAAATCTCCTTATGTTGTTATTACTTATTTGTATGTATAACTATTTGCATTTTATTTTGTAAACTGTATTTTTTTTCTTGGAGCTTTTCTCCTTGGGTCTCCACTGAAAATGGACCAGAAGCCTAGCTGGACTAACCCGGTTAACAAATGTCAATAAATAAATAAAATAACTAAATCTGTTAATACATAACTGATTCAATACTATTTAATAGTACTTGTCACTGGATTTGAATCCTGGTCTGTGTGTGACAAAATGTACATCAGACCTAGCATTTATCAAACTGAGATTCTGAGCCTCTACTGCATATAGCTTGACTATTTGCCTAGAGCTCACCTGGTAACAAAATCTGACCTTGTAATAGAAGCAAAGTGTTATACCTGACTGCAGTGACACTTGAACACACATGCATGAGATTAATGCATGACAGAGATAGTAGGTGAACTATGCATTAATACATAGAATGCAGGTGTAGACAATATACCTCTAGTGAGTGGAAATATCTGTGATGTGTACAAACCATATCGGAGTGCTGGGTTGGCTACCTGGCCCATATACAGTTGCAATTGGTATATTTGCAGTCTACAGCTATTATAGTTTCATTCTTGCCTGCAGCAGCGTATCTCAGAGCAGGAATGCATATAGCTGAAATGCAGTGGTTAACACAAGACAGTCCTGATATACACAATATATCTCAGCCGTTCCTATTATTGCTTCAGATGTTAGTGCAGAACAATTATTATAATGGATTATATCATGTAGTACAGCTCCAAATCTACAGTTTAGCAGAACACTCTTTATTAGGTAATCTTCAGTCATTTAGTAGTATTATTTGTGTTTTTAGTTCACAGCAGATGTAATACTCAATTTCATGAGCAACAGCCCATAATACACACATATTATACAACACAGCTTTATTAAGGGTGACTTCATGCAGTGATTGGTGTATTTTTCTACTCTTTATTGCAGAACAGTTCATATAATCCGGGTGTTGCAATACAGCTGTAATTCCACAATTAATGAAGTAGAAACTGTATTTCCTTAAAAATATCAGGCTTCATGCTTTCATCATTATTGAACTATACCTGGCATTACGCACTTATTTCAGTCCATGTCTATGGCCACATTCATTGGAGTACAATCAAAACTGTGTATACCTAATGGCAGTTAATACATTACTCTTTCTTGCTTATATGACCATAGATTGCAAGATACATCTGTACTCACCACACTCACAGCATAACCTGCCCTGGCACCCTGCCTGGACATTTTGGTTGTGAGCTCTCTTCTCATCAGCTGTATGGAGAGAAGCACACCATTATGTGTACCTGTCTATCACATATTCAAATTACATATTGGTAAAACAATTCTGACAGGACTTACAAACTGGTGGGGCATTTCCATCTTGAGCATCCTGGACCCAGGTGTCCAGAAGTCCCCTTTTCCATCGCTTCAGGTTGTCATAATGATGACAGACCTGATCACCTATGTGGGGGATACCTGTAGCACTGGTGAGATCATGTGCCAGGTAGTCCCAGGCTTCTGACTTGTACTCTGATCCCTGGTACTAGCCCTGCAGCAGCCAGATGTCATATTATTTTACAAGGAGTCCAACCATGACCTTGGACTCTAGAATGCCCCACCACTGTGCCCGGAAGTGGGCAACCTCTCCAACATCTGCCATAGCTCCTGCCAGGTTCAAACTCCAACTGGCTCTGCTGTATTCCCACCTGTTACACTTAAATAAGCCTGTTTTCCCACCCTTTACAGCCATTGGGCAATTTTTAAAAAATGTGGTGCATCACTTAGTACCCCGCAAACCTGCTGAGTTCAGTTGAGCAGTGTTTAAACTGGGAATGCTCAGCAGTGCTTAGCAGTCTGTAAACCAGCTTAGCTGAGCTGAGCAATGATTAAATTGGTATTGCTTAGCAGTGCTTAGCACTGCTTAGCAATGCGCAAACTAGCTAAGCATTGCTAAAACATTCCTTGTTTGAACAGTGCTTGGCAAGGCTTAGCTGTGCTTAGAGCTTAGCTGAGCACAGCAAAGCAGGATTTAAAATGCATCTCACAGTGTATATTTGCAACATAAATGCTTACTAACATGTCTGTGCATACATACAATATTAAATCAAGGGTTTAAACATACTTCTCATAATGTGTATTTGCAACATAAATGCTTAATAACCTGCCTGTGTATTGATATAAAATTCAATCAAGGATTTAATAGTACTTCTCATAAATGGGTATTTGCAAAATAAATTTAATAACCTGTCTGTGTAATCAAACAAAATTTAATCTTGATTTAAAATAATTCTCATAATATTTATTCACAAAATAACCTGTCTTTGTATTCGAACCTTGCAAGTAATGTACATAAGGCTGTCACTCTAACCATTTGGCTACCTGACCTGGCCATGTGGAATGCTTCTATACTATTACATATATCTGTCATCTACATTTAAGCACCACTGAACACTGTGGTATGCCAAGCAAACATGCTCAGCTATGCTTAAACTTGACCTTTCCTCCTTAATTAAATGTATCCGGTCTTTATTTTTAGATATCTGGCATGTGTCCAGTGCTGCGCACCACACTGCACAAACACACAAGAAAAAAATTTAACATAATAACACTTTATTGAACATGTATAAATTGCTATGCAGCACTTTGACAGTGCAGGGGGTATGTTACTCATATCCGTACACAGTAACACACTTCCTACATTGATTCAGTAACCATGTTACACGGCTCTCCCTCAGTAACATGCCTTCATCAATATGCATGTGGTGCTACTGAGGGCGTACCGCATACACTGACACAGTACCTTCCATGTAGACTTTACACTATGCCTACATGGATTTTATTAAATCCCCAGGCAAGACTGACTTTCTTAATCATCATTAAATAAATAATATATTCTGGCCAAACCAGCGCACCCTTCCCTTTTCACTTCAAACACCATTGACTCAATACCATCTCAATTCGTCTCCTACTTTATGCATTTAGTGATATATCTGATTAATAATAATAATAATAATAATAATAATAATAATAATTCAACTCCCTCTCTCCTACCATCCTGTCCTAAACAGTTTTATCCATTCTCCTTCCTCCTGATCTCCACATGTACTGTAAGAAAACATTTACCGAAATTAATACCAATCTCTTTAGCTACTGATTTTCCAACAAAATATCTGAAAACAGCAACTGACACAGTGGCTTTCTCTCTATCCCTGCAGATAAACAGACCCATATCTGAGAAATATGTCCCATCCATTTAGACAAAAAATCCTATATAATACCACTCCACAAAGGTAGCACATCAACAGACTTTTCCAAGGCCTATAGCTATCCTATCCCCACTGTCAAAATACTAGAAAAATGCATCCACTCACAACATATTCAGTATATTAACTCCAACAACCTTCTCTGCAAACTCCGGCATGGTTTTAAGACCTCAGCATTTAAAAAATTAAATAATATAAGTACCACTGTTTTCCTCAATTTCAAAAATATTATAAACCAACATATGAATGGTGGGAACTGGATATCTTTACTATTCTTAGATTTATTAAAAGCATTTAGTACCATATCCCATTGTGACAAAGGGAGATATTGCCAGCCCAGCTATCTGGAATTTTGTAAATAATTGTATGTCATTTGTGAATGTCAGCATGATTGAAATGCTTGTGTTACAAATGCATTAGAACTGTATGTCATATAACATTGGTTTGTACAAACATGTGTGCTGAAGAGATAATTTGTAAAGTACTGAGCTAAAATGTAACTACAGCATGCCCTACTGGAATTGAACAGAAATGTACCTGCACTATTGTAACTGTTTAGATGTATATATTTTAACAATGGAAACTGGAATAAAGGAGGGTAACTTCAGAAAAATAGTTGAAATTAAATTAATTTATAGCCATGCAATAAAAAGATGCTATCTTTCAGTTTTAGTGCAGCAACAGGCACAATGTCTGTTCTGAGAAGCTTTCTTTACTGTCTTGGAAGTATTTTATTGTTTTATGACTTCCAGGATCTGCCTTAGATCTAAGAAAAGCCCTTGTCTATGTAGTTTCACAAACCACGAACAAGACTGCACACAGCCAAAAACTAATCAACACCAACTTGGAAACAGGACACAAAACAGACTGTAGCCAAGGGAACAATGATTTATTCAAAAAGCAAAAGATTAAGTGGTTTGTCTGAATGTATCCAGGACTTCATCAGAATCTAGTAAAACAATTACTCACACAATTAAATACCTAATCGTTGGATCACATGACACAGCCCTCCCCATTAGAAACATATAAAACATGTCTAAAACAAATTGTGCTTAACAATAACATGAAATACCACATTAAAAAGTAATAAAAATATGTATAATCTACAATTTTTTATATCTAAATTAAAAAAACACAAAACAAATCTACACCTTATAAGATCTCAACTTTAAAATACTTTAAATACAAAGCTGATAATTTAAACCAGTGTACATATGGGCATTAAGCCTAATCTGCCATGTTAACTCTTTAGTTTCTAACAGGTTTGACCTAGGTCCCCCTCTAGCTCAATGGTAGATGCTAAATGCTGCCAGCAATAGGGGTTTTCACCTGGGATAGAGTCAGATGACAGGAAATGATGTCATTCTGCAAGCTATCCAAGCAGTAATATTTGAGATACTAATTTAAGAGCTCTCTGGGAGAGACTCTTCATTCTGCATTTTGTCTTTGACTGGACAACATCAAGATCCACTTACCACATCTGCCTTGCTGCTCTAATTAAGTAAGTGCACTAGGGTATAGTAATTCTCTGAGATATAGTCAGGAATATAGCAAAGCTTAGTGTAGATGTTTTTCTTTATTTATTTCAGACTGTTCTGCAATGTTGTTTTAAATATTTCCTGTGATTTTGAACTCTGATGTTATTGTGATTATATACCGAGTATTTTCTTGTTCTTTTATTATTTATTATTAAATATATTTAAACCTTTCATTGTGGCTGATATTTGTGAAACATATTTAAGTTCTGAGAGTACTTGCATATTTATTTGGTGACACTGTAGGCCACTCCTAATAGCCTTGATCTTGGTCAAACTACCATTTGTACTAACAGGAACATTACACAGTAAGACTGGACACCCTTTCTTAAGGGCTTTAAAGTATCTGATAAGGAATGACTGGTGGCAGTGAAAACTACCTTATAGTCTGGGCAGAAGGGGGTATAGCTAGTAAACCTGTACCAGCCTTTCCCAGGTGTGTGTGTGTGTGTGTGTGTGTGAGCTACTTGGGCAGAGACACGAAACACTGGTTGGACAGACAGGGTGCTGGAGGTTCTGGCTTGGTCACTCAGCTGAGATCTCAACTCTATAGCTGTGCCAGTGGAAAGTCTTACTGGGGATATGGAGAAAGAGGGAGAAACAATTCCTAGACTCAATGTGGTGTCTGTGTGCTCTTAAGGGAAATTGCACTTGATGCAGAGAGTTGCATCTGGAAATACCATGTGTGCAACTTGTCATCCGACCAATGTCCCCCATTGGTGCTAGTGGTAGGATTGAGGCTCCTTGATTACTGGGCCAGTGGTAGGTCATCACACCCATCAACATTCACTTAGAGAATTTTCTTCCTTTGGCCTCACCCAGTTGTATCTCTCATGGTTCCATAGCTATCTGACTGACAGGAAGCAAGCAGTCAAATGGAAACAAGATCTCTTCTGCTTTGTACCAGTCACTGTTGGCATCCCACAAGGGTCAATGTTAGATCCCTTCTTATTCAATATTTTTATAAACAGTCTAGATACTGCCACCCACCTCTGTGGCATAGTTCAATATGCGACCAACTCAACACTTAAATGTGCAACACTATGCTTACCATTACTGTCAAAACAATTTTTATACATAACTGCTGCCTGTACAATCCATTATGTCACGTGTGCTTTCTCCTTAATAACTTCCAGCTCTGTAAAATCGTAGAATGTATAAATGTAACTACTGTTTCTGTATAAATGTAAATAGAAATGTAATTACTCTGTGTTTGACTAGAACTTAGTATAATGCAATGTAAGCAAATGGAGCTTTTCTCCCCGAGCCTCTGCTGAAAATGGATATTACCTGTTTGGACTTTAATGGCAAACAAAGACAGACAAATAAATAAATAAACACCAGCACTTCAGGACAACAGCCAAAATGATTTCACTGCTATTGAAACTTGCTGAAAGATGCAAACAGTTTTAAATTGTAGGAGAATAAAGTCTTGCATTCTTCACTCCTAAACAATACCATAATGCAACACAGTCTTTCAAAGTAACCTCATCCAACAAAACAAAAATTGAAACTATAACCCCAAACAAAACTACTGGGCTCCCTAATTGATAATAACCTTAAACTTGAACAACATGTATTGCAAGACATTAAAACAAAACACCATAAACTTGGCTCCCTCTAGAATATGTAAGACAAACATGGCATCTACCTACTTTCTTCCATCCCTCCTATATGCCTCACTTATTCTTACAAACCTAAATACTATACTTAAAGCTAAACTCTCCACCTGTTATAGTAAAGTAGCTAAATTTGTTGCCAGCCTTTACAAATAGAATTGTAGTGCCCCAGAACAACTAAACTGGCTTGATGTACCCTTCTATTTAACATACTCACAACTTACTACTGTGCATACTCTTGTACGTGCACCAGGAAACTTGTCCAGCACTAAAAGATACCCTGAAGTACTACTCCTCAGGTGAAGACCTTCACTCAACCAATAAACTCTTAGTAATCACAACAAAGTAATAATTCATCAGGTGACTCAGTATACTCCTGTTATTATCTAAACTGTACAACACCATCCCAACAATATATCTAAAAACAGACCTTGAAACTTTCGGCCTTTAAGCCCTTACTCAAACAATGCCTAAACTATACACAGTTGTGCACATCTCCTCACACGGGTAACTCCATTTTCCTTTGTCATCTCATGCCCCATCTCTCCTTTTAACCTCTTCCCCCTTCAACACAACAAACCTTTCTGTGACTCCTCAAGAATTACCTACCTATCTTAATCCCCACTTTACATTTCAGTTTCTTTCTGAACTGCTTACTTTATCCATCTCATTGAGATACTTTCTGCCACAATCTTATAACCAAGTTCTTTGTCAGTATTTACCCTAGTATTCTTACCTGCACTATCCTTGGGTCTTCAGATATACAGTGCCTTTCCCCCTTCTAGCTTTATTATCTACCTACTAAGTAATTTGTCATATTCTTTTCCTCAGTTTTATTTATTCTTAACATCTGTACTGTAACTCTCCTTACCCAAGTCCATATCCAATTTCTGCTTGTCATAAATATTGCACATTAACTTTTTTCCTTATTAAATCATTTTTACTTCAAATTTAATATCTGGTATAACATTACCAAATAAGAAATACCTGTTTTATCTTTTGTATGGTGTCACTGCAGAAAAATTAGCAACTTGTATCTAGATGTCTTAAGAACTATCTATGTCATGTTCCTTTGTAAATGTATCTGCCAGAGCTTTTCTCCCCAGGTGTCCATCGAAAATGTTTTTTGTTCGGTAAGACTTTCCTAGACAACAAATAAAAATAAAAGAAATAAAATAAAATTAATAATGCAATTTCCCATCTTGTGTACATTTTTGATAGAGCATTAAAACTGGCTGCATTACAGATGTTTGAAAGCAGGCTGTTATAGTCTCAGTCCTAGAAGGAGTGCTTCCAATGACAACAATAATTACGGGCTGACCAGCTTCACAAGAGTAGTGTACAAAGTGATGGACGGATTCATCATATAACTTATTCAGGCAGATACTGGGAAGCTTGTCCTCTATGATCTAACCCACTCCAGCTTTGTAAAAGGTATAGCTTGTATGCTGAACCTCATTTTTTGAGAATGTGACCAGCACACTGAATGAAGATTCATTTCACTATGCAGTTTATCTTGATTTGGCTAAAGCAATCAGTGCTAAATGCCATCTCAGAATTCCAAATAAACTTAGAGATATAGAAGTATGTGAAGCTATGCTAACTTGAATTCACAAATGGCTACATGGTCTTGAATTCACAAATGCCTACATGGTCTTACACAATAAACTAGAGTAGGAAGACTCCTGTCACCACCTCCTGTCACCAGTGGAGTCACTCAAGGCTCTGCTCTGCTAAGATGTCAAAACTGATTCCAGTGTTTGCTTCATGAAATATGGAGATAATTTCAAAGTTGGTATCATTGTCCTTAACCTCTCTGACACAGCCTCCTCTCAGATAGCATTTAACATAAAAGACTTCTTTGCCTTTAACAAAAAAAAACAAAAAAAAAAAAACATTGTATTTTGCAATGCCTCTACTAGCTTTATACTATCAATGAGCAAGAGAAAAAGCAGACACACTTATTGTAGTTACTTATTATTCTCATTTGTTAAACTGAGGTAGAACACTAATCTGGATGGACCATTTCTGGCTGAAGCAAAAGATCGTAAAAGGCCTTGGAATTCTTGTATAGTATGACCATTCATTTGATGATTAGTGAGCATCAGTATGGTTTCATGCCGGGAAAAAGCACTACAGATGCAATGTTTGCTCTGAGGGTGTTGATGGAGAAGTATAGAGAAGGTCAGAAGGAGTTGCATTGTGTCTTTGTTGACTTAGAGAAAGCATATGACAAGGTGCTTAAAGAGGAGTTGTGGTATTGTATGAGGAAGTCAGGAGTAGCAGAGAAGTATGTAAGAGTGGTACAAGATATGTACGAAGGCAGCGTAACAATGGTGAAGTCTGTGGTAGGAGTGATGGATGTGTTCAAGGTGGAGGTAGGATTACAATAAGGATCAGCTCTGAGCCCTTTCTTATTTGCAATGGTGATGGACAGGTTGACAGATGAGATCGGACAGGAGTCACCATGGACTATGATGTTTGTGGATGACAATGTGATTTGTAGTGAGAGTATGGAACAGGTTGAGGAGACCCTGGAGAGGTTGAAATATTCTCTAGAAAGGAGAAGAATGAAGGTCCGCAGGACTAAGACAGAATATATGTGTGTGAATGAGAGGGAGGACAGAGGAATGGTGAGGATGCAGAGAGTAAAGCTGGCGAATGTGGGTGAGTTTAAATACTTGTGATCAACAATTCAGAGTAACAGCAAGTGTGGAAGAGAGGTGAAGAAGAGAGTGCAGGCAGGGTGGAGTGGGTAGAGAAGAGTGTCAGGAGTGATTTGTGACAGATATGTACCACTAAGAGTGAAACAGAAGGTCTACACGATGGTTGCGAGACCAGCTATGTTATATGGGTTGGAAACAATGGCACTGATAAAAAGACAGGAGTCAGAGCTGGAGGTGGCAGAGTTAAAGATGTTAAGATTTGCACTGGGTGTGATGAGGATGGACAGGATTACAAATGAGTATATTACAGGGTCAATTCAGGTTGGACGGTATGGAGACAAAGCTAGAGAGGTGAGATTGCATTGGTTTGGACGTGCTGAGGAGGGATGCTGGATATATTGGGAGAAGGATGGAGCTGACAAGTAAAAGGAAAAGAGGAAGGCCTAAGATAAGGTTTATAGATGTGGTGAGAGAGGACATGCAGGTGGTTGGTGTGACAGAGCAAAGTGCAGAGGACAGGAAGAAATGGAAACAGATGATCTGCTGCGGCGACCCCTAATGGGAGCAGCCGAAAGAAAAAGATGAAGATTTCATATCCATGCAGTCACTCCATGCACAATGCCTATGGACCTGTCCACCTCATATTCTATGGAGATGAGAGCCATGTCTAGGCAGTTAACTGCCCCCCACTGCATTTTGTTCAGTAACCTACTCACATACTATCTGATGCAACTGTAGAAGGTGTAAATATTCCTTAGAAAGATAATAAAAGGGCTTTAAGGCTTGTATTATAGCCAAAGACATCTGTATCTGTTTTTAGTATCTAATCACCTTCTTAGAGGAGACCTGTACCTGACACACACAAAGCAAAAAGGACCATTAGTTTTTGAATCCCTTTTTTTAAAATATACTCCCCAATAACATGAAGAGAAGAGGATGTGCAGCTTCAATAAAAATTAATATCAACCAAACAATATAATGTAGCATGTTCAAATCTCAAAAACTTGCACAACAATGGAATAAAATCTTTATCAGATTTAAACTCAGTCCACCTCTTCTTGCATTCAAGATGAAACTGGATGGCTGCTTGGTCACCTGTAAGTTCCAACATGGCGTGCATGCTATCAATCTCTTTGATGACCAATAGGCATTCAGCCTGCTCACCCAGACCTATGCACCTACAGACATAATAACCTTCAACTTCAAATGGATATCTACCTATTATATTTTGTCTGTACTAAAATATTATAAACCCCATGGTTCTAAGACCTGCAGATTTAATCCCTCCAAAAATGTTCAGATAACTTCAATGTTCCTTATTTTCCAGTACGCATTCTATTCACTTTTGTTACTACAGAAGATTGCATTCCTTTAACTTGGAAGTCATTATTCCAACCCTAAACAGAGATTGTTCCTTTACAATATTCTCCAGCTACAGGATAATAGCTCTACTATCTGCATTTAGCAAACTACTGGAAAAAGAAGTAAAAGTTAAAGCTGCCTTGCATACTAATGAATAACCTAAATCCTGCACAACATGGCTTCTGGTTAAGCCACCATATTGGCACAGACCTTCCTTCAGTAATGAACTTATCTGGACAGAACATAACAGGAACAAAGCGTTAAGTACCCTACTTTTAGACTTTCTGAAAGCCTTTTGTAATATCAGTCATAATTATGTTCTTCTTTATTGGTTGCTGTCCACTGAAGTTTGCCCACAGCAAATTAACTGATTGTATAGCAGGTTAACTAAAGGAAGCCTGTCTCACCAGTACCTTTTTCTTTAGGGTTTATACAAAGATTTGTCCTTGATTCATAACTTTTCTCAGTTTTTGTGAAGGACATGCAGTTGACCTGTCACAAAATTAGTTTAACTCTTTCTGTTGAGTTAATATATTATTCTCTACCAGCTTTTCTATAAAAGCATACAATTCCAGATTATTCTGAAGTCACATATTCACATTTGCATCACTGGCTACAGGTTTCTCACTTTCCTCTCTGTACAATCAAAACTGAATGTGCTTTAACTGAAAAGTTAAACATGCTATACCAAGAAATACTATAGCAATAACCGATGACGTGGGCGTGGTATATTGAAGATTTACCCACGGTTGGTGTGGTTTAATCACGATGGTGAAGTCCGAGTGATTAAACAAAGCTAACCGTGGGTAAATCTTAATATACCACACCACAGAGTTGGTTATTGCTATTATAGAATGACATTACTTAAGAAGAAAAATACTTACTTTTCTTAAATAATGTCTTTGTATAACTATGCCGTGGTGTTCTTCCGTGTTGCTTCCTGATTCTGGGTTTTCCACCTGCTGCTGTTATCAGTTATGCGGGCAGCCACAATGGTGCAGTGGTTAGCATTGTCCCCTCACAGTAAGAGGTCCTCTGGTTTGATTCTCGGCTGGGGTGCCTTCTATGCGGAGTCTGCATGTCCTCCCTGTGGTCACGTGGGTTTCCTCCGGGAGCTCCAGTTTCCTCCTACATCCCAAAGACATGCAGTAGGTGGATTGGCCACTTTAAATTGGCCCTATGTGTGAGTGTGAGTGTGTGTGTGCCTTCTCTGGAAGGGTGGGCACCGGGCTGGAAACTTGACACCGTAAAATTTCACTGCCAATCATGAGCAGACAGAAGATCTGCTGTGGCAACCCCTGACTGGGAAAAGCCAGAAGAAGCTGTTAGCAGTTATGCCAGCTAACTGGGACGAGACAGGTTTGGCTGCTGATCTTTTACTTCTGGACCACTAATGGGATGTGTTGCTTTTGTCGGTATTTCTTTAAATAATCCCTTAGCAGTTATTCTGGCTCATCACGCCTTTAGGGGGAAAGAACTGTACCATCAGTGCAGTCATGGCAATTGACAGTAAATACGCTTTTGAAGCAGTGAGTTATCAGATGAGCTAAATGAAGGTCAGATATTGAGTTGTACTCCTTCTAGAATATCCACTCTGCAGATCAGCCTATGTTCACAAAACAAAACACACAAAGTAACTTTTACTCTGTTTTCACTTTCTGACTCCCCATGAAACATTCAAAAGACTTAAAGTATCTAATTGCTCTGTTCAGGTTATCCAAATTTGTTTTGCCTGCTTTCTCAGAATTTATTTATCTACTTAGTTTTCTATAAACTTTTCATCTTAGGCCACTGCAGTCTGTTCTACACCACTCCTCAGTGGTTTACGGTGCATCGCTATTTTGTACGTTGTTCTACATAGGGAAGGCGTTCGTGTCAGCTCAGATGTTTGGCTTAGAAGAAAAATCAAGTACATTTTTGATTTCTTTTTTTCTTTTAATGTATCTAATGTTTTTTTTTGTTGAACATAGTAGCTGAGTTAGTAGCTTATGAAGACCTTCTGCACCTCAAAGATTGCTTGTTGAGTTTTCAGGGTTCAGTTCTTGCATTCTGTTTTCTAAATATGCATAGGAAAGTTAAGGCCACTCAATGATATTTTATGTTATTTTAACAGCCAGACTTTTTTGGTTGGTATATGCTAGGATTTACAACGGGCACACTGGTTGGGTTGACCAATCAGCATGCTACTTTTTGAATGTTAATGGCCAGTCATTGAATAATATAAAATAACATCATTGAGTGACATCATCATTATCATCATCAGCCCTATTTTTCTCATTTTCTACATGGGGTCAGGGTGCCATGTCAGTTGTCACCATCTTTCTTGATTTAGTGTCACTCTCCTACATTTTTCAATAGTCATGCCTGAGTGTCACAGGTTTTCCCCTCACATAATCCATCCATCTTTTTGTTGGATGCTCTCATTTCCTCTTGTCTTCTTTCTGTCTGTCCCAAATCTTCTTCACCAGATTGCCTTCTGCTTTTCTACACATGTGCCCAAACCACAGTAATCTGTTCAGTTTGACCATCTCTGCACTTGGAGTTATTTTGGCCTGTGCTCTGATGTCCTCATTTCTTTGTCTGTCTCACATTGTGCATCCTACCACTAATTTCAGGCACTTAATCTCCCTCACCTTTAAATTCTTCAGCTGTTGTGTCTTTACTGCCCAGGTTTCTGTACCGTGCTGTAGTATTGATTATACCATTGTTTTGTACACCTTACTTGTAAGCTTCTTTGTCATTCTTATGTTATACACTACCCCAACACTGTGCCATTTAGCTGCATTCCCTCTGGTTCTTGCTTTGACCCCCTTGTTCAGACTTTTTTTCTCCTCAACCACCCCTTCCAGATACTTGAATTTGTTAATCTGTTCCAGTAGTTTACCTTCAATCTCAGTTCTCAGCTTCTTCTGCTTTCCCCATTTGCTGCCATAACAACTGTCTTACATAATTTCAGTTTCATCCCATGTGCTTCCTGTTTTGGATTCTATTACCCTATCCTTTGCTGATGTTTTTGCTCAGATTTTGCCTCTAATACCACATCAGCTGCATACAGCAACTTTGTTGATCTGTCCCCTCTGACCTGTTTGCAAATATAGTCCATCACTTGTGTGAACAGCAGTGGGCTCAGAGGTGAACCCTGATGCACATCCACTCCCACTGAGAACACTCTTTGTATTTGAGTCATTTGGTCCTTGTACATAGTCTGCACTAATTATACCAATGTTTCTGGGAATTCAAACTTTCTTGGGATTTTGTCACATGGGTTTTGCAAGTCTAGGAATATCCAGTGGGACTCTTTCCTCGTCTCTAGCTTCTATTCACCTGTCTATCTTACTGCAAACATCAGGTCAGTTGTGCTGCGTCCTGATCTGAATCTGAACTGCTCATCTCCCATCTTACTTTCTGCCACTCTACATATTCATTTATTAGTCACCTTCCCCAGCACTTTCATTCAGTGTAACAGGAGTTTGATACCTCTGTACTGCCCACACTTGTGGATGTTCCCTTTGTTCTTGTACACTGGCACTAGTATGTTTACTCTCTGGTCATCTGGGATATGCCTTTCTCTCCCATGGTGCTATGATTACCAACAGCAGCCAGTACCCCCAAACAACATCCTGTTCATATGTGCCATGACCTCATCTGAGCCTGCTGATTTCACTAACTTAATTTTTCTTCATGCGGTTCTTACTTCTTCTAGGGCGGGCTCCTCCTCTTCTTTCATTGTAGACTGTGTCCATCTGCCTTTGCTTTCCTGTGGGCTGTCCATAGATTCATAGGTATATACTAGGCTAATGACCACCATGACCTTTATAAGCCTAGTCATGCAACCCAAACCAAGTGTGTCCCTATGTATCATGGGTGGTTATTAGGAGGGGGTATATTAGTTATGAAGTTTCTAGAGGTTATGTTGGGGGGATATGTTAATCTAGGCATTACTGTCTGCTTCAGTCTATCAGAGACATGAGGGCCAGACCTGAGGTGAGCAGGTATTTGCTGGGATTCCTATGAAGAGTGTCTGACTATTTTCTTTATCATTCTGTCTTTGCTTTGCAGGCTGATAGAGTTTTGTTATGCCATCTACTTAGTCACTTTCCAGAAGCTGGTAGAGTGCCTCTGATGTGTTGTTCTTTGCTATTGCAACTCCTCTCTGTGACTCTCTGTTGGTCAACCAGTATTCCTTCTTAGCATTTTCTGTCTCCCACTTTTTCCTGCACTCCTTCTTTTTTTTGATGACTTCCTGGGCTTCTGCATCCCACTACCGGCTTTCCTTATGTACCTTATTTCCATACCTGGCTCAGCCACTTACCTCTTCTGTAGTCCTCACACATGCTGTTTTGAGGTGCTGGCATTCTTCTTCAACTCCACCTATTTCCTCTTCTTCCAGAGGTGTTAGAGTCTTGAGTGTCTCCTTGAACTCATGTTCTTTCTTTCCAGTCAACTTACTGGTCTTCAGCCTGATCTCTGTTGACTATAGAGCCTTCTCTCATCACCGCTTGTAGCTGATTGTGGCAGCAAATGGTTTATGCCGTGAGACAACTGTTTCACTAGGGATGACTTTGCAATTACTGAATCTACTCCAGTACCCTTTCCTTACTAGGAGGAAGTCTGATTGAGTTGCATGTTGGCCACTGTTGGACGTGAACTTGCAAATGTCTCTCTTGTTGAACCATGTCTTGGCCACCATCAAGACATTTGCCAAACAGAAGTCTAGAATGGCCTCTCCTTCTGTATTCCTTTTGTCCTAACTATGTGGACCAAGTCAGTCTTCATATCCTGTTCTGTCTCTCCTGATATATGCATTCAGGTCACCCATTATCATCACCCATTCTTGTTCTACTTTATCTAGTAGGTCATGCAACTACTTTTGGAATGCACTCTTTTCTTTGTTAACATAACCTGCATGGGGTATAGGCTGAGATTATGAATACTGCCCCATCCTTACAATGGAGTCTAATTTTCATGAGTCTATCACTAATTCTGATGACATCCCTCACTGTCTTCTGAAACCTCTTTCTCACCATAATTCCCACACCATTTCTATTCTGTCCTCCTGTTGAGTAGAAAAGACTGGACCCCGAGCCAAGTGACTTTGCTGCACTGCTGTTCTGTCTTGTCTCCTGGATATATAGAATGTCCAGCCACCTACTTACTGTCATGTCATCCACTTCCAAGCTGCGTCCTGTTAGTGAAGCTACACTGAGTGTAGCAATTCTTAGTTCAATTTTGGCAGGTTGATTGTTTTTTATGCCCAACTTTTGCTCAACAGAGCTATCACAGGTAACCCAGCCCCCAAAACTGGACACTGACCAGCAAGTAGCTTATTGTCCCAGGGCTGCTGAGCTTTATGGTGGGCACGCACTGGCCAATAGGGGCACATACACTCCTCCCAACATTAGCATTGGTCCCTGGTGTTGGTTGGAATAGGCCAGTTCCTCAACCCACCAACAAATACCCATATCCATGCGACATTAGTCAACATGACCAAAATTTCCTACAGCCAATTTTTACACTGTCAAGTGGCTAGCACAGACATGGTGCACAGTCTGTGATCCATGTTCTCCTTATGCGATCCATGTGTGGTGCACTCACGTTAACAATCTTCTTTTCAGAAATACATTCCTTAGAGATCTATTTTACAAGAAATTAAAAACTGGCTTCCACATTTACAGCTGCATAAGTAATACCAACAGACTTGATGACCTGCTATATAGAACACTTCGAAGTTTGGCACAGACACCAGGAGCAATTACCTATTCTGGGGTGTAATTCTCAGCAACCTACTGTTTTTCCTTTGATGAACACTGGAACAATCACAAAGTAAAAAAGTGTGTTATCTCTGCCTTTTTGTCACAGCTTTCAGATGGACTTTTATAAAGTACCAGGCCCATCTAATGTAACTCTCCATCCTATACAAATCCCATTGTCCTACATATTGCCCTTCTGTTTATCATTTAGTATCCTCTGTAGAATGACATACTCAGGCATAACACGTATACCCCCAGTGTCAGGTTTCTCTCAACCTGCATTCTCAGCTCAGTAACAGAGAACATAACATATTTTATTATCAGATATGTCTGTGTCATCATGCAGATGCATCCAATAGTATAATCTGTTATGCTTATTACTATTTCTAGTGTATTTTATGAACTGTGTCTGCTATTTTCAGCATATCAGTCTAAGTTATCTTTGATTTCCATCTCCTTTTCATCAAATTCTTTGAATATTCCTGTGTGAAGCTTTAATCCCTGGGCTTCCAGGGAAAATGGACTCTGCCCAGTTGGGCAGTCCCAGCCAATGAAAGACAGAAATCAAAGGAAAAAACAAGTGGAATACCTTAAATTGTTATAAAAAAATAACAAGGATTCTGTAAATGTGCAGTTTCAATTTAGTAAGAAAGTATAAACAACCTTTTGTATTTGCTGAGAATGAGGTCTGTTTTGAAAAAGTCTTTTTGCAACAAGGAATATCTCACTCTGAATATCAGAAATAAATGGCATCCCTAAACAAGACGTGTAATCATTTATCACTATTCTTATTAGATCATTAAAAAAAACGCATGGAATGAGCATTGCTTCTTTATATGCTTTCTCCACTCTGGCAAAGTCCTTTACAAATGAATCTAGTGGTGTGTGCATTTACAGTGTGCAACTTAAAACCCATTTACAGTGGGCAACAAAGTTTTAATATATATACTAATGCACCTTTAAAAAGTTGAAATCCAGCCTGGATAAAATGGAAGAAGTAAAACTGTAGCTTGATATACTTGGTCAAATCTTGTTATAAAACAAGAGTCACAACATAGGTATTGAACACAAGGGCCTATAAAATCCTTACTACTTGAGGTAACTTACCAACTAGCAGGAAGAAAATATAATTCAGAGACAGGGAAAATCACAGTGAGAAACATCTCACTGTCATCTCATTACCAGGTGTCTGAATCACTGTCAGACCACTGATCTTCCTAGTAGACCAAGCTACCAAAGGCATCCCCATAGACGATGCACATTCAGACAACCGTGAACAGATGGCACACATTGCCTGAAATTTACACACAGATTCATCCATCTTCATTCATGACCCTACAGACATGCATATAAATGTCCACACACATACACACACACACACACACACACACACACACACACACACACACACACACACACACACACACACACACACACACACACACACACACACACGCACACACGCACACACGTACACTCACAAACTCACATTCATGCAGCCTCATTCATGCCCATATAGACATAAGTTCATAGGTAGGTTCATAGGTTGGTACTAGGCTATTGGCCCAAGGGCCTAAGTAAGCCTGGCCAACAAGGTTCCCTGGCTTATGCCACCTAAGAAAGTTATTTTCCTGTGCCCCTGTCGAGCAGGGTGTATTTCCTATTTCCCTTCCACTCATCAAGATTTTTCTTGAAGAGTGCAAATGAGGAACTTTGCTTGACATAGATGAGTAGCTTGTTCCAGAGTATAGGAAGTCTCTGGGACAGGAATCTATCCCTCCATCATGTCCTGTTTATTGTGGTGACAAGGTTTAGGTCCCTAGAGCATGTAGCTCGGAGGGATTGGGATTTCTTTAGGTGTAGCATTTTCAACAGCTCTGGGTTTGACATAGCTTTATATGTTAGGCAGAGATCACTTCTGAGTACGCGATATGCTATGGAGTACAGCTGGATTTTTTTGAGATGGTCAGTGTAGGGCATCTGTTTGAGGCCAGTAATCCTCTTTGGGAGGTACTTCTGTGGCCTTTCCAGCTGCTGCAGATATCTTGTGGGGTACATTCCAAAAGGGGCATTGTACTCTATAATGGGTCTAATGAGTGTCGAGTAGAGGGGAACAATGACCTCTTTTTTCCTGGATGAGAACCCTTTTGTGATGAGGTGTGCCATGTAGAAGGATTTCCTGACTACTGTGGCGATGTAATTATCAAAGGAGAGACTGCTGTCCACCTGGGTCCCAAAGTCTCTTATCACACATTCGGCATTAAGTAGACAGCCGCCTATGTGGTAGTTCATGGGTACAGAGCTTTTACCAAAGAGGATGACAATGCACGTTTATGGCATTGAGCTAGAGGCAATGGCTATGACATCAGGCATCGGTCTCAGTGAGGCCTTTCTGTAGGATGTCCACATCATTTGGGGACTCGACTATGGCTCCTAGTTTGCAGTCATCTGTGAACTTCATTAGCCAAAGGCCTTCTGTGTTAGCCTGTACTTCAGAGAAGTAGATACCAAACACGAGAGATCCCAGGACTGAACCCTGTGATACTTCACTTGTCACTGGTTTGAAGTCAGATTTGGAGTCTGCAATTTTTACATTGTGGGTTCTGTCAGTGAGCCATTTGGCAACCCATCTTGTGACATAGGGATTTATACCTAGATTAGTGAGTTTAGCTATAATTCCAGAATGGAGGATGGTGTCGAAAGCCTTGACGAGGTCAAGATAGGCTGTGTGAACCACCTTAACCTCATATACGGCTTTGGTGACTGACTCGAAGAAGTCGATCAGGTTCAGGAGGCATGATCTGCCTTTCACAAACCCGAACTGGGTGGGGTACAGAGTTTGGAGGTTACCAATGTCTTTGTTTATGAGTTCCATGATGATACGTTCCATGGCCTTGTAGATCAGGCTAGTCAGGCTAATAGGGTGATAGTTCCCAGGATCAGTGGTGGCTCCCCCTTTGCGGAGTGGGATAACTGTTGCTGTGCGTCATTCAGTGGGCACAAAGCCTGATGGGAGACTATGATTGAACATGGTGCTTAGGTGGGGAGCCAGTTCATTCTGAAGTTCATGTAAAACGCAGCCTGGGATGCTGTCCAGTCCCATGGATGCTGTGTTTTTGGGTTTAGAGATAGCAGCTTTTACCTGCATAGTTGAGATTTCAGGGACTCTGCATTCTTCCTGTATAGATATGGGCCCTTTAGGGGGTGAGAGGGGGTAAAGTTAACAGTGAACATATCTGCCAGGATGTTGGCAATATCAGTTGGTCTGTAATTTTTGTGCCATTGTGCTGTCACTCAGAGCAGATCTGGGTGTTGCCATTGAGATTCTTGACATAGCTTTAGAGTGCTTTGTGGTTGTCCTTAAAATCAGTGGGGATTTTGTTTTCATAGCTAGCTTTGGAGGACCTTATAAGGGATCTCAGCTTCTTACTGAGGCTGACCAGGAAGCTCCTCCACTCATGGGATTTTACTCTCTTTTGAAACAGTTTCTTCCTTCTGTTATAGAGTTTGTTTATGGCAGGGGACCACCAGATTGGCTTCTTTTTTTGGAGGATAGCATCTTGGTTCTGTTTGGGATAGCACACTCCATGCACTCGTGTAAGTGATTATAGAGTGCATTTGTGTAGAATTCAGCAGTCATAACTGTATTGTCCATCTGCATGGGGGTCATGAAGTTCGCCACTTCTGTCTTAAGAAGTATGAAGTTGGCTTTAGAGAAATGTTTTACCATGGTTTCCTTAATGGGGGGTGGGGGCGGGATGTGGATATCTAGGGTGATTAGCTTATGGTCGGATCTGACCAACGAGAAGTTGACTTCAGGTGTGGAACACTGGTCACTCATGTTTGTAATGACTAGGTCTAGGATATTGTTGCCCCTGGTGGGAGTGTGGATAAGGTGATCCAGGGCACTAGAATTTATGAATTCCAGAAAGCGTTGAGCGAAGGAGTTGGTACATCAGTAGTTTTCCCAGTTAATGGTGGGGTAGTTGAAATCTCCCATTATTAGGGTGTTTGGTTGAACCCTAATATTTTGTGTACGAATGTCCACACACACACACACACACACACACACACACACACACACACACACACACACACACACATTCATGCAGCCTCATTCATGTCCCTACAGACATACATACAAATGTCCACACACACCCACCCATACACCCCACACACACACTAACACACCCTCATGTCTTTGCTGAACTTACTCCAATAAGAGTGAATCAGTGACCACCATGATTATATGGTGATCGCACTTTCCTTCTAGAGCAAATCAGGAGTCATGGACATTTATGAGGGAGAGGACATGGATAATTGCCAATAGCCACTCCCTGGACTGACACATTAGTATGTGACTTTGCCAGTGAAACCACCCTCTGGATTCTGCCCCCTCCCCCAATAATGTGAAACCGTAAGCATTAGTGCAGCTTCTGAATTCAGAAGGCTTGGTGTGGTCAAAACGTTCTGAGCTAAGGCTTCAACTTCTTGCTAAACCTGTCTGAAACCCAGAGAACAGTTTAAAAAATGACTTGGAAAGAAAAATAAATGGAGAACCAAAAATACTGATACTAGAATCAAAAACACTGAACTGTCCTTAGATTTCAAATAAAGAAAACAAATGCAGTCAACTTTAACAATCAGTAAAGATTCCTGTCTCCCAAACATAAGGAATTAAAAAAAATTGCAGATTTGCTGGTGAATTCTTGCATTAAGAATTGTGAACAGTTATTGATTAAAAATTTTTTCATGTGTGCTTCAGAGTAAGTACTGCAGCTGAGTAGGATAATGAAACAAATGCAACAACGTACTGTGAAAAACATATCACGTTCTCTGGTAGCAGGTGCTTTGAGAGTTTTTAATTGTCAGTAATAACTCCTGTCACAACAATATGGTGTGTTAGATACATCAATATGAGTGGGGCGGATGTGAACATATTTTCTTAGAGCTGATTAAGCCCTATAGGGAATCCTTGAGATTTTCTATTGTCAGTAAGTGAAAAGAGAGCGCACAGTTCCCTGACACTTAAGGTTCACTTACACTGGCAAACTGCCAAACAGTACTTTAAGCATAGAGGGAATATTTGTTTTATGTCTTAAAGGCAGCTGCTGTTAAAACAATAAGCAGGAAATGTCCTCCTTATTAGATCCGGAATGAATCATGGTAGTTTACAAATTAATGACATGGAAAGACTATTAAAATACATTTAGTTACAAAGACAAAGATTCACAGCGAAATGGCGAAGATCAGTGAATTTTCAGCTTAAGAACTTCCCATATTCATCAAAATTCTTGTCAAAGTACCTGTTCCAGGACTTAAAGAGAAAAACACAGACTCAGTGGAAATAAAGACTCAGTTAGTTCCTCAACTTCTTGGAAATAAGAAAAAATACTGGAATTCCAGTTGTGTGTCCCGTACATTACTATCACTGATATTGTATTGCCTCAGAGGGCGGCAGACCAAATGATGTGGAGATTAGCACCGCTGTCCCACAATGCTGTTTCTCAGGTTTGATTCTCAGATAAGGTGCTTCCTGTGCAGAGTACGCATATGTTTTCCATGTCTGGATGGGTTTTCACTGGGTGCTCCAGTATGACACATGTTACTTAACTAGGTCTGTTTAAACTTTAAACTTTACATTTGGGACTTTGGAGTCTATGCCTGTGGCAATTTGGCAATGTATTCTGTTAACTGTTGCAACTGCACAATCACAGATGAGCATTATTATCTTAGGTAATTTCCCTTCTCTACCACTTCACTCTTTGAGGAAATAGCTCCTCCTCTGCTTCATAGCATCCATCTGTGTAATTTAATACTTATTAACACCAAGCTTCAGCTGATATCTCTCAGCATACTCAGTTGCTCAACACATCTGCCCTTGGTGTTCATCCTTTCTTCTGAAGGGCACATTTCTGATTAATGTCATCCACAGGTTGGCATTGCTGCTCATCCTCTCCATAATATCCCTGCTTAAAATTTCAAATGGTGCTAGACACAGCAAATATATCTTAGGCGCCATGCTAGCCACTGATCTCTTTTATAAAATCATATTTCTGCCCTCTCCTCTTTGTATTGTTACACTTGGATTTGTTGGTTATCTGTTAGTTTACAGCTGCTTACAGTTGTTGGAATGCAGCTCATATTCTGGCGTCTGGCACAACTGCTCAATGTAAAAATGATGTAGGTCTATAGACCATTATGTTATTCCTGACTTGCATCTCTAGTACACATGAAAGTATATTTTAAGGCATATTATATTTGCATCTATTAAACACAGAATCCGTTACATACTGAGTACTTGGTTTTCAGTTTGCTGATTTAAAACTGTTTAGAGCTTTTGTATCGCAATTCATATTCTAGGTTCTTGGATAATATTACAGTCTACAGTATTACAGGACACATAGAAAGGGATATTGAGACATGCCATTTTTATTCAGATGAGACATTAAACAGAGGCCCCATCTGCCTGAGTTGGTGACTCAGGCAAATGTAAAAGATCCCACATCACTTATAGAAAGGGTCAGGGTCCTTTATTTAACACAAATAAAAATAGTATTTACATATTTGCAAAATTTACATAATTACACATATATACACATTTCTATTTCTTACTATTTATCACTTTTCTTATAACGTTCTCATTGTTATTCTTCCTTAACTGGCCCCTGCTCTTTCTTCCACAACCGTAATCTGATTTTTCATAATATATCAGCCAAAATCCATTTCCTATTAACATTTCATTTGGTCTTTTATTCCAAATAACCCATATTACATGCAGGGGGGCTTGCCTCCTTGTGTAGAGCATTTAAATGGTTTGTTTGGGTGGGTTTTTCTTTTTTTATTTTACTTTCGACATTGTGGCGGTTCTATTATTATGGGTCGACTATTACGTGTTTCAATATTTGACCATTCAATCATGTAATATAGACCTGCTAGACCAATCTCATTTGTATGGCTATGGAAAAGATCATTATGGAATTAGTAAACAAACACAAACATATATGCATAGCCTCCCTTTACATTCCCCCTGGAGACAACATCTCAGTACTTGAAGAGATCCTGTCCTGGCTTTCTACCAATATCTCTAATGAAACTATTATCATGGGAGACACCAACATTAATTGGTCCTTCATTCAGTCCCCTGCACATTCCCTAAACATCAACCTGTATAACTACTCTCAACTCATCAACTTCATGACTAGGCCCTCTAAAGACTTCACTAGTGGCAGCATCCTAGACTGGATCCTAGTCTCTCACCCCCACTACTACCCTGATAGTGGAACTCTTCGTGACTCCCTCAGCTATCACCTTCCCATCTTTGCTAGGCGTCTTCCTTCTCCCTTACAAGTTACTCATAATTACATCAGTACCCGATGCCTAAGAAACTTCAACCCAAAAGCCTTCTCTGACTCCCTAAAATCACTTAACTGGTACCCCCTAAAAACTCTACCCCTGGAAAATGCAATCGGACACTTTAATGCTACTTTCCTAAATCTTCTAAATACTCTTGCTCCCTTAAAAACCAAAATAATAAAAAACAAAACCACCCCCTGGTAACAAAAAACACACTAACTACCATGTGACTTAGAGACAAAGACTGGGCATGTTACCAGAGGAACAAATCTACCTCTACCCTCAATGAGTACAAAACTCTTCGTAACTTAGTTAAAAAGCTTATCACAGCAGACCGTCAAAACTACTTCTCCTTACTTCAAAGCAACCATAAAACCAACCCACAAAAGGTCTGGAAAGGTATAACTACCCTATTAAAACCTGGTACAACTGAAAACCCAATCCCTTGCCCAAATGTACAAGACATTGATCTTGCCACCCAATTCAGCTCTTTTTTCATAAACTCTATTTCCAAACGAACCTCTTCCTTCTCTAATAACAATCCACCTCCTACTTCCACTTCTCCTCTTCTATCACCCCCTCCATCTTCATTCTCTCATTCCCCATCCTCTCAACCCCTCCATTCTCCATTAAACTTATCCCTACTGCTACCATAAAAAAACTCCCGCAGAAGCTAAAACCATGCACCAATGCACCTGATAACATTCCCTCATACTTCCTCAGCATAGCTGCTGAAGCCGTTGCTCTCACTATCAGTATCCTAATCAACCGCTCTATACAAGAAGGTCTTGTTTCACAACTCTGGAAAAAAGCTTACATCATTCCCCTGCACAAAGGAGGCAACAATACTAATATTACCAACTTCTGGCCCATCGCCATCCTCTCTCCCATTTCAAAAATCCTAGAGAAATGTATCCATCTTCAACTCCTTCCCTATCTCTTAGACAACAACCTATTAACTCCTACCCAACACAGATTCAGACCCAATCCTAGCACTATGACTGTCCTCCTATCCTTCCTTGAAACTGTGAATAAAGCTAGAGATTCTGGCTTCACTGTATCTATCATCCTACTCGATCTCTCTAAGGCCTCTGACACTATCTCACATAACCTACTCCTTACTAAGCAATCTAACCTAAACCTATCACCTTCATCTCTCAATTAGTTCACCAGCTATCTCTCCAACAGGCAACAAGCTGTCAAGTGGAAAAAAGCCACCTCCTCCTTCCTCAACACCCCCACAGGTGTCCCACAGGGTTCTATATTGGGCCCTCTCCTCTTAAATATATTCATTAATGATTTTTTCTGCTCAGTCCCTTATGCTAACATTATTCAATATGCAGATGATTCCACAATCATCTGTGCTGCCTCATCCATCCTGACTCTCTTAAAGCTGGCTCAAGATGCATTCTCTACCACAGAACAGTGGATGAAAGACAACCATCTAGCACTCAATGCAGCTAAAACAAAACTTATGATATTTACCCCCTCTAAAACCAATACTTTTGATAGAAAACTATTCTCCATCACCAGCCAAAATAATACACCTCTTGAACTGGTATCTGAAACCAAACTACTAGGAGTCCAAATCGCTGACAAGCTTAAATTTGATTCCCATCTACTACTAAACATAAAAAAAACCACCAAAGACTTGGCATGCTCTACCGACACAATCAATACCTCACTTCAGCTACTAAGCTCACTCTCTCTACTACATCTATCTTACCCTCCCTTCTTTATGGTGCCCCTCTTTTAACAAACCTACAATCATCTCTCAAAACTAAACTGTCCTCTTGTTATAATAAAATAGCCAGATTCGCCACTAGCAGCAAACCTCCAGCCCATCACTGTGCACCTCTCCACAAACTAAACTGGCTAGAGCTTCCCAACTATCTCTCCTATACTCAGCTCACCTATGCACACAAACTCATTTTCCAGCCATACCTCTGTCCCTCCCTTTCTACTACCTTTAAAATGCACCACACACAAATACTACTCAGATCTACCAATCAAAACCTAATAGAAGTTTACAGACCACCCCCAGGACAAAACCTCCTGTCCTTTTCCCTAGCACGCCTATGGAACTCCCTCCTTCCCTTCATCCATACCATCACTAGCCTCCCATCCTTTAAAAAATCACTCCACTCGCATCTAACATCCACATGGGAATGCTCCTGCTCCCATCCCTCATAACCTATTCCCTACTTCCTACAGTCTTCCATCTCTTAAATTTCAGATAGCAAATTCATATTTGCATCTAGTAAACAACTTATTATTTGCATCTAGCAAATTCTAAGCCTACTGCATCTAACTACTTATTTTTAATCATACTAGAGCAATGTTCTCCTTCTAAAAAAAAAAAAAAAAAAAATGTTTTTGATTGTAACCTCAGTATTTTTTGTTCTGTCTTATAACCAGAAATTGTTAAAATGTAAATCACTGTAATCTTTGTGTAATCTGCGTTTGGAGCTTTTCTCCCCAGGACTCCATTGAAAACGGGTTCTTTTGGCCCAATGGACTATCCTGGTTAACCAACTGCAAATAAGTAAAATAATAAAAATAAAATATTATATAAAGATATAGGTAACCTACAGACTCGACACAAACCAGTTCAGATAAGTCAAGGGCTGGTCGACTTTTCTGAGAAAATTACTGAAACAATGAACGAGGGCAGAACAGTGCACATCACATATCTAGACCTTGAGAAAGCTTTCAACAACATCACACACTTGGGTAATACAGATAAACCTCACCTAGGTAATTTTCAGTCCCTATGTACCTCATTAGATGGCAAACTGGCTCACAAATAGAACTCAGAATATTAGGCTGGGTGGCTCTACCTCCTCCAAAAGACATATTACTAGCAGCATACCCCTGGGTGCAGTCCTTGTACCATTCCTCTTTGGCATTTTGTTACTGACCAAGTTTGCAGATGACTGAAAATCTGGTAACATCACAAACTCCTCCTAGTGGGCTTATTCCAAACAAATAGGTGGTGTTAAAATCATGGAGTAAAACCAGTTGGAAAAGTATATAATCATATCCTTTGGCAAGTATGACTTCACTTGTAACTATCACATTGACAACATCCTCCTGAAAATTCATCCCCTAGCTAGGGATCTGGAAAGAAAATGTCAACAAATTAATGACTTTTGACTATCACATATCCAGTGTTGTAAGGAAGTCTTTTCATTGCACAGTTTATATTTAAAGGTATTTCATCCATATCCAGGGATGTAATTGTTCCACTGTACTTGGCAATCATTAGGCCAGTCATTGAGTATCATGTCCCTTTTGGTATGTAACTGTTTAAACACTTGTCACAACTGGAATGACCACACTTTCTCACTGAAAAAATCAAGGGCCTAAATTGTAAAAAACATGCAGACTATCTCAAAGCCCTATCCCTCTTCTTAGTATCATACAGGTTGCTAAGAGGGGACCTTGGCCTTGCATGTAGAGCTTCAACAGACCTTATTCTGTCAGTCCTATTATACCTGCTCAAGGGATCTCAATATGCTTTGCAAAATACACAGAACATGTTAGATTGGTTTGGAACCATCTTCTACTCCACATAAAACAAAGTTCTTATTTTGCTTTATTAAAATGTAATTTGGATGAATGGATGGGTAACCACAAATACACCTCCAGTTTAGCACCCCTGTCCCTCATGGATAGAGGAAACATGTGCATTTCCCAGCATATCTTTGTTTGTCCTATCTCTAGGTTATCTGTGTACAAAATATAAAGGCTAAAAGCTACTATGGGAATGTAAGGGTATGCTTTTTACATCCTCACAGATCAATAGCCTAGTAAGTACTCATGAACCTATGAACACATGCTACAAAAATTTCTAATTACCGAAAGGCAGGTAATTTGGTACACTTGTAGAAGGGGTGGTGCATCAAGTAAAAACATGGTATACTTCAGAGTGCTAGACTAATCTGAAAGAAATAAAGAAATCCCCATGGAATAAGAATCTCAAAAAAAAAAAAAAAACAGGTTCATGGTCAAAATAGATGCCAGTCAAACTTACCCCAGTTCTGATGCATGGTTACAGGAAACCTTGACACAAGAGTGCTTAAAGACATTGTACAAAACCATAGGAATTGGTCCTGCACATACAATTGATAGGAAAACTGCAGAGAATGGGAGTGGATAAATGAAGACCTGGATTACAGTATAATTGGAGAGACAGGCACAAAGTGTTCTAGTGTGAAGAACAGTGTAAGGAATAATGAAAGTGACTATTGCAGTACCTCATGGGTTGGCCTTACTGACATGATCTATTTAACCCTGGTGAAACCATGGCGTGAGTACTGTGTGCATTTCTGTGATCCATCAAGGGGACGGATATCATACTACTGGAAGGCATCCAGAGGAAAACCTCCATTAAAATGTAAGTGGATTGGAAGGAAAAGGATATGACCAGAGACTAGAGAAGATAGAGATCTTCTCTTTAGAGAATGAATGCAAAAAGCAGCACAGCATGATATGGGCACATAAGGTCATGTCAGGGGAGCTTTGAAAAGGTTTTCCTGTACAGGAAAGACAAACATGGTCATAGGTTCATAGGTTCATAGGTTGGTACTAGGCTATCGGCTCTAGGGCCTGTACAAGCCTAGCCATAACAATTCCCTGGCTATTTCTTCCCACAATATTTACTTCCCTGGACCCCTGTCTAGCAGGCAGCTGACATGATCCCCAGGGTGAATTTCCTATCTCCCATCCAGTCATCAGGGTTCCTTTTGAAGAGAGCTAAGGAGGCACTCGGCTTGACATGTATGGGCAGTCTATTCCAGAGTATGGGGAGTTTCTGGGTCAGGAACCTATCCCTCCAGCATGTTTTGTGCATTCTGATGACAAGGTTTAGGTTCCTGGAGCATGTGGCTCTGATGGATTGGTATTTCTTTAAGTGTAGCATGTCCAGCAACTCTGGGTTTGACATGGCCTTGCATGTTAAGCAGAGATCGCCTCTGAGTAGACGATATGCCACATAGTATAGCTGGAGTTTTTTTAGTCGTTCATCATAGGGCATCTGCTTTAGGCCTATGATTCTTTTAGTGAGGTGTTTCTGTGGCCTTTCCAGTTGTTGCAGATGTCTTGTGAGGCACATACCAAATGGAGCATTGTGCTCTATGATGGGTATAATGAGGGATGAGTACAGTGGGACAATGACCTCCTTTTTTCTAGATGAAAAGCCCTTAGTAATGAGGTGTGCCATATAGAAGGATTTCCTGACTGTTGTGGCAATGTGGTTATCGAAGGTGAGACCACTGTTCACCTGTGTTCCTAAGTCTCTTATCACACTTTCAGTGTTTAGTGTACTGCCACCTATGTGGTAATTCATGGGTACATGTTTTTTCCCAAAGGGGATAACTATACACTTCTTGGCATTGAGCTTGAGCCCATGGTGCTAGCACCAAGCATCTGTTTCTGTAAGGCCCTTTTGTATAATATCCACATCATTTGGGGATTCAATAATGGCTCCCAGTTTGCAGTCATCTGCGAACTTTGTTATCCAGAGTCACTTGTCTGGAGCTGGATTTGGAGTCGGCTACTTTTACAGTGTGGGTTCTGTCAGTAAGCCAGTTGACAACCCATTGAGTGAAGTAGGGATTTATGCCCAGCTTAGTAAGTTTATCTATGATTCCAGAGTGGAGGATGGTGTCAAAGGCCTTGGTGAGGTCCAGATAGGCTGTGTGGACTGCCTTACCCTCATCCATGGCTCTGGAGACTGATTCAAAGAAGTCAATCAGGTTCAGGAGACATGATCAGCCCTTCACAAACCCAAACTGTGTGGGGTCCAGTGTTTGAAGGCTGCCAATGTCTTTGTTTATAAGTTTCATGATAATATATTCCATGGCCTTGCAGATCAGGCTCATCAGACTGCTGGGTCAGTAGTTCCCAGGATCCAAGGTGGATCCCTCTTTGTGAAGTGAGATAACTGTAGCTGTGCGCCACTCAGTGAGCACCAAGCCTGAGGTGAGGCTATGATTAAACATGACACTTAGGTGAGGTACCAGTTCATTTTGTAGTTCATGTAGTACACAGCCCAGGATGTCGTCTGGTCTCATGGATGCTGTATTCTTAGCTTTGGAGAGTGCATGTTTTACCTGTGTGGCCGTGGTTACTGGAATTTGGCAATCTTTTGGTATTGAGATGGGCCCATTAGGGGGTGAGAGAGGGGTGAAGTTGGCACTGAATCGATCTGCCAGGATGTTGGCAATGTCCTTGGGATCAGTATATTTAATGCCATTCTGTTGTAGATCAGAGCAGATCTGAGCATTGCCATTTAGATTCTTGACATAGCTATAGAATGCCTTGTGGTTGTCTTTGGAATATTTGGCAATTTTATTTTTGTAACTAGCTTTGGAGGATTTTATGAGGGATCTCAGCTTCTTACTGAGGCTGGTAAGGGAGTTTTTTGCATCCTGGGATTTTCCTCTTTTCTGCAACAGTTTCTTCTTTCTGTTGTATAGTTTGTTTATGACAAGGGACTACCAGATTGGCTTTTTTTTTTGGAGGAGAGCATCTTGGTTCTATTTGGGATGGCACGATTCATGCACGAGTGGATGTGCTCATACAGTGCTTTAGTGTAGGATTCGGCAGTCGAACTTTCAGTTCCCATCTGCATGGGTGTCATGAAGTTTGTCACTTTTGACTTGAGTAGCATGAAGTTGGCCTTGGAGAAGTTTTTTATGGATGTCTCCTTATTGAGGGGGTGGGGGTGGGATGTGGATGTCAAAGGTGATTATCTTATGGTCAGACTTAACCAATGAGGGGGTGACCACTGGTGTGAGCATCGATTTCCCATGTTGGTAATGACCAGGTCCAGGATATTGGAGCCCCTGGTGGGACTATGGATTAGTTGATCCAGGGCGTTGGAATTTATGAATTCCAAGAACCGTTGGGCAAAGGTGTTGGTACATGAGTAGTTTTCCCAGTTAATGGCAGGGTAGTTGAAATCTCCCAGTATTAGGATGTTTGGTTGTATCTTAATATTTTCCAGTATGTTTAGAAAGGTGTAGTGAGAATCTTGGGACATGGTGGGGGATCTGTAGCAAGCTACAATTTGGATTGCAGTCTTACCTAGTGTTAGTTGCACCTGGATAATTGTGGATGCATTGTGTTGGGCAACTAGCTTGGAGGTGTGAATATCCTTGGTGAATATGGACACTCCTTCACCTTTAGTGTTTCGGTCCTAGTTTGGTGGCCGAAAAGTGTGGGAAGAGTTGTAGCCTGGTATTGCAGGGCTGCTCTCTGGAGCTTGAACCAGGTCTCAGTTACTGCACAGATATTGATGTTCTCCATTTTTAGGTGTGCCTCAAGAGAGTGCATTTTGAGGTTTAGACTTCTAGCATTGAGTAGCATTACATTCAGATTTTGCATACTTGTACCTGTTATGGTAGTGGTTTTGTCTTTTGAGCCATGCCTAAAAGAGGCTCTATAGGGGTGGCAAGTGCCTTAGCCAGTAACCTGAATCCCAGGGGCGACAGGTGCAGACCATCTCTGGCAAAGTATCATGGTTTGTCGATCATGTCGTCCCAGTCAGACAGATACTGGATCCCCTTTGAATCACCAGAAGCTTAGCCAATTGTTGAAGTCAATCATTTTGCCCTTATACTGTGGTATCATTCTGGGCGAAGGCAGGATGCTACTCAGGGCTAGGGTCATACCTGCCTGGGTCACATGATCCCATGTCTCTTTTCATGTAGTCCAGGGAGCTACATCTCAAGTCATTCACTGCAACATGGAGAATGACAGAGTCGTGTTTGTACTTGTTGTGGAGTGACTTGAGTGCATGCATTATGTGGCGGATCCTGGCACCCGACAGGCAGCAGACTGTAATTTTCTACTTGTTCAGCCTGGTGAGTGGGACATCAGTGTGCCTGACTACAGAGTCAACTATGACTAAAGTGTTGGGTACGTTGTCTTGCCTTAGGGGCTGTTGTTGGGTGGCACACTGGTGTTGTGAGCTATGTGATATTTTGGTTGTGATTGGTGTTTGCGTTTCAGCTTTGGTGGTCCTTGTTGCTTGTGCAGGTTAATGTTAAGGGCCTCTGCATATGTGTGTATAGTGTTGCTATGTCTGGGTGTTGGTGTTGAGAGTTTTAAAGGGCTAGCTGTTACTTGAGGTGCAGTGTGGGTGTTAACCTTCTCCTCTTGATTGTCTAGCACAATCTTGGCTGCAGAGAGCTTTGCTTCCAGTTTGGCTATGTAAGTTCATCTCTCACAGGTTGTAGCATTGGGTGGTAGGAGGAGAGGGTTGTCTGTGTACATGAGGCAATTGCTGCATTGCCTCAGTATGCCCAGATTCACGAAGTGGACAGGAGAAATCACCGGAAGCTGACCCATGGACATGCCTGGATACAGCTGCAAGAAGCATCTAATCTATGGACATGCAAAAGTATTTACTCATGGAGAGGGTTGTATATCTTCAGACTGCAATAGTTTAATGGGTGGTGGTCTGAGAAAGCAGGAAGGCATTCATGAGAGAGGATGGGGCATGTGGAAAAGGGGCAATAGAGAAGACAAAGTGATGAGAAGATTGAATGTTAAAAGCATTTTAATGACAAAAATAAATAATATTATTGTCTCCTTCTGCTATCATAGCAATGAAATTGAATTTAGTGTAACTTGGCTATCTATATTATAAATGTTGGCTCTCCTGCTATGCCTTTTAATTGACCTACTATGCTTTTGAGTAGCAAAAAACTAAACACCTCACTTGCAATCCAATCATAATATTTCATCAGGATGGATTGCAACACTTCTTCTGTGAATTGGTGATAATTATGATTTACAGATCCATTCATTCTTAACAATCCTGCATATCTTCCATAAAGAATCCTGTCGGTATCCCAGCACTGACATCAGGCTAACTGAAATGTTACTATCCAGGTCCTCATTTCAGCTTCCTAACACTTCTTTCTTAGTGCCTTGGAAAGTGTCTCTTCAGATCCGTGGACATTATTGTCCTTCACTTTCCCTAGGCTTTTAAATGCATCTTGGTTCATAATGTCTCAGCCTACCATGTGCTACTCTGATTCTCCATCCAGCTTGCCATTAGAGGTATTTACCATTGATATTCCTTTGTAATGTTCTTATTCTACACCTCTACCTGGCCCACAGGCTACATGTGAATATATTCTCAAGAGTCTACCAGGAAAATATCAACCTTCTTCCTTCTCTTGTCACTGACATGCCTATAGAAGATTCTCTGTTTGGCATCTTTGCTTCCTTCATCATTGCAATAGTGTTATTCCTTGCTCATGTGTGCTTATCCTGCAAACCACTTGTTCATTTTGTCATAGACTGATAAGGCATTCCCTTGGATAATAGTCCCTTAGCCAAAATGATGATGATGATGATTATTATCATTTTCATTACGTACAGCTCTTATGCTTCCTTCCACCAGAGATGGACAATTAATCATACATTTTCAATTTAAACCCTCTTGACACAGAAAATCAGCTTTGTCTGCATTACTCCCCATGCATGTAGTTATCCACTGAGTCCTCTTGAAACATGCATCAGTCCATCAACACCCAAGTCTTCAAATACCATTTGGTCAATTCAGGCTCACTGGATAGAATCTTAAAAGGCTTTGCTTTAATATGGGCTTGCAGATGAAAAAAAAACCTCTGTACCTTCATGCAAGGGGATATAGTTTGATTCCCCATTGTTTTATAGGATCATCAAACTTTGGAGCATAGAATGCCATGTGCACATGGAGGTTCCATGGTCCAATTTTGACCAGTGCCTGTATGGAGTTTGCATGTTCTCCCCATATCTAGATGTATTTTCTTTAGATGCTCTGGTTTCCTCCTGCATTCTAAAACATTGTTAATTGATGAGGTAGTTTAATCTGTCTGTACAAATAGCAATTCACCCTTGCCCCCTTGCCAAGTCATAGCTGAAAATGGTCTATGATGACCACTTTACTTATCTAGTTAACAAATAAACAAATTAAAGGTTAAAATTAAACACAGATCATCTAAAAGTCCTTATCACATGGCCTGTCCATAATAAATACTCTAAGTTGGTCCTTAATAGACCAAAAGGATATTCTTCTTCTGAAGTGCTGATCTATCCATTTGTAATTGTAATGAAATCTGTACTCTGTAGTTTCATATCTTCACCCCTAACATGCTCAGTACATCTTCGTTTGGTGTGGTGAACCAAGGGTCCACTTCAGTAATCTAAAATCTATATTAATGAACTGCACTTCATCATATGACAGTATCTGTGAATTAATTTTCATGAAAGAAAAGTTGCAGATATTATGCAGGAATAGTGTCTCCGGAATAAACCATGTAGATGCCTTCCTTACATACCTTCAATTTACATAATCAACTCCAGCAAACATTAATAAAGAGAGTTATGCTATTCCCTGTAATGCATTCTAGTAAAATCAGGCTCAATAAAATGTGATCTGATGGATTCAGTGAACTAAAATTAATTCTGCTGTATTGTTTTCCGGTGGATCACATAGATGCCCTACCATTTCTGTCTGTTGGCTTCCTTATATTCACCTCTTATCCTCTTTTTGGTTAGTCAGCAGTGAGACCTGAATGTTTTTTTCTTAGCTGGGACTCATATTTAGTATAATTCTCATGTCATTTCTACACTTGCTCCCTGAGGATGAGTTCCACTTTGATAATGATTTTTTCAGTTGTCCTTGATCTTTGAAACCTATGTTGTACAAAGTCATATCAAAGTCATCATCAGCCAATACATCTCTGTCTTACCAAACAATTCCATTTCATATTAATTCATCCTTTATGGACATCATTCTTGTTGGTCTGGATAATACTATAATACTGTTATCCATGACACCTTTCCTTCTGTCTCCACTACCCATACACCAATCTCACTAACAAAGCCTCTGTCTTAACTTGGTCTTCTCAAGCACATCTTTCATCCTCGCATTGATACATAAACTGGTCTTTAATGTATAATTCTATGCTACCTTTCCTCTTCGCTTCTGGTTACTTTTGTTCCTCTGGTTGAGATGTCCCACTGCCTATCTCTTTACTGATGTTTCATGGAGGTCCATGTCAACTGAATGAAAATGTTTTCATTATATCCCATTCCAAACTAAGATTCAAGTAAGCCATCCACTGAGTCACATGGAAAACAGGAAATACAGCTTTTTTGCAGGGATCGACATACAACAGCGAGGATAAGTAGAAAATCTTTTACCATCAGTGTTTGATAATCTTGTTGCTTCAGACTGAAACCTTTTGATGAAACAAGGAATCCACAGACTGCACCATTTGCTTTCTTTTTTCAATAAAAGATAGTTCACCTAACCACTACTACTTCATTCTGTGCCTTTTATGACATCCTCATCATCTGTCTATGCATAGAAATATTTGAAGTCTTTTAAAATACTGACATGTAAGGGGTGAAATGGGATCTGAGATTAGGTTGTAGTTAGAGTAACAGGGTGCATCCTGCTCCCCTAAATCAGACCATTAGCAATCCCAGCTTCCCAACACTTTTGCAACTTCTCAAGACAGTCAGTAACTTTTATGTTCATATTTTAAACCCTCTAGTGTTGTTATATGTTTGATCATCAGCATATTTTCTCAAGTAACTCACCATGACTGTTTATCAAACATTACTACCCAGTATCACCTTTTGGTCACAGCTAATAAAAAACTAAATGGACCTATACTAATGGCTTAGCTAATTATGATATAACTGTCATTCCTCTCCCTGGCTGTTCAAAAAAGTGGGAGAATCTCTGAAAAATACCTCCAAACTGCTAGTCTTCTCACATGGATGTTCTAGGTCTATTAACTTTGTCTATGACATTACTACTGTATCCCTTGTCATATTCTTAGCTCCTACACGAAGTTAATCTGCATATGCTCTGTGAAGTTTGCAGTTTCTCTTGCTGTCTGTTTAACCCTTTCCAATAAAAAAACATCACGTCTTCCTCACATATCCTGTGTATTTTCCATTTCTGGTTTCCACTTAATCATCATCAACATTATCAAACCCCCCTTTTCCCATTTTTTACATGGGGTTAGGGTGTTGTGTCAACTGTCACAATCTCTCTAAATTCAGTGCCACTCTCCTACCTTCTTTGACAGTCATGCCTGATAGTTGCAGGTCTTCTCTCACGCAATCAGTCTGTTTCTTTGTTTGATGTCCATGTTTCCTCTTGCCTTATTCCCCTCAGTCTTGAATCTTCTTCACCAGATTGTCTTCTGCTTTTCTCCACATGTGCCTGAGCTGCCATAATCTGTGCTCTTGTACCTTCACCACAGTTAGAGTTGCTTGGATATCTGCTGTGATGCCCTCATTTCTTCATCTGTCCCACAGTGTGCATCTTACCACCCATCTCAGGCACTTCATCTCCATCACCCCTAGATTTCTCAACTTCTCTGCCTTCACCGCTCAGGTTTCTGTACCATGCAGTAGTACTGGTCTCACCCCAGTTTCGTATACCTTACTTTTTAGCTTCTTTGGCATTCTTCTGTCACACACTACCTCTGACACTCTGTGCCATTTGGCTACAGCCCCTCTCATTCTAACTTTGACTTCCTCATTGAGACTGCCCTTCTCTTCAGCTGCCTCTTCTAGACACCTGACGCTGTTAAAACTGCTCCACTATTTTCTTTTCTGTTTCGATTCTCAACTTCTTCTGATTTTCTACATTTGATGCCTTTACGACTGTCTTATCAGTGTTCTGTGCCATCCCATGTGCCTTCAGCTTGGTGTTCCATTTCCCTATCATTTGCTGAAGCTCTTGTTCAGAGTCTGCCACTAATGGCACATCATTTGCATACAGCAGCTTTGTTAATTTGTCTCCTCTGACCTGCTTGCCAATGTAGTACATTGCCAGTATGAACAGCAGAGTGTTCAGAGCTGAAACCTAGTGCAGACCCACTCCTACTGGGAACCCCTCTGTCAGACCAAACACTTTATATACTTGTGTCATTGGGTCCTTCTACATAGCCTATACTAATTCTAACAATGTTTCTGGGGCTTCAGACTATCACAGGACTATCAGAATCAACTTTCTTGGAGCCTTGTAATGTGTTTTCTCTGTGTTAAGTGATGCCCAGCTTGACTCTTATCTCTTCTTTAGCTTCTACTCCACTATCCTCACTGGAAACACAGGGTCACTTCTGCTGCATTGTGATCTGACTCCAATCTGCTGATCTGCGATCTTACTGTCTACTGCCCTGCATATTCATTTAGCAGTCACTTTCTCCAGAACTTTCATGCAGTGTGACAGGAATGTGATACCCCTATCCTTCCCCCAGTTATGAATGTCCTGTTTGTTTTTGTACACTGTCACTAGAATGATTCTTCCCCAGTCAGCTTGGCCATGCCTTTCTCTCCATACTCCTTTTAGTATCCTCTTAAGTTATTTCTCCCCTAACTCACCCAACATCTTGATCACTTCTACTGTGATGTCTTCTGAGCCTGTTGCTTTCCCTGACTTCACCTTTACCACTTAGTCTCCATGATGATAACTTTTGGATAGCCAATACTTCAGTCTTTTCCATTTATCTTGTTCCAATGTTCTCTTCCTGTTCCCCCTCCTTTGATGTTTCTTCCATCCTGTACCAGATATCACATTGACTCTACCTCCTACTAACCTATTAATGTGTAGAAACAGGCAACCTGATGTCCAGATAGTCAATACTAACCACAGGAAACAAAGTCCAAGTTTCTTCTTTAACGTAAAAGTATTTTATTTTTCAAAAAGACAACGTTTTCGCCGTGACCCCTGTCACAGCTTCCTCAGAAGAAGACAAGTAAAACAGCTAAACTGGTCTGTTCAAATACTCAGTTAACAGGAAGTGACAAATAATTGCACTTCCTGCACTAATTTGACTCAATAAAAATAATGAATAAAATCATGAATAAACATAAAACTCCATTAAGTTATCTATAAATATTGTATGATAAAAAACAACATAAAAATATTCTTATTAGTGCATTTACATTAACATTGAAAAAATTATACATTAAACCCACAAAATAATGTGCATATAGGCATTACCTAAAGTAGCTCCTTAGTTTAAGAACACATGAAATGTTACAGTTCTCATTGAGGCCATCTAGCCTAAATGCATCTAAATTCAACTGCCATAAAAGTTCGACACACTCAAGAACTATCTGAAAGGGGCCTCCCCTATCGGTTAAAGGTACTTGATCAATACCCATAAAACAAAAAGAGTGGTCAGGGTTACTGCTGACATGTTTTGCTAAGGCATTCTCTAAAAGAGGTTTTTTTATAGCATAAAGGTGCTGGTATATTCTCTCTTTTAGTTTACGATTGGTTTTTCCTATGTAAAAGGAAGGGCAGGAATTACACAAAGCAACTGGAAACTCCTTTATAGTTAGGAATAAAAAATACAACATTAAGCAGAGGATTACTTGTGATTCAAAGTCAGTGGTGTACATTGCTTTGTGTAATTCCTGCCCTTCCTTTTACATAGGAAAAACCAATTGTAAACTAAAAGAGAGAATATACCAGCACCTTTATGCTATAAAAAAACCTCTTTTAGAGAATGCCTTAGCAAAACATGTCAGCAGTAACCCTGACCACTCTTTTTGTTTTATGGGTATTGATCAAGTACCTTTAACCGATAGGGGAGGCCCCTTTCAGATAGTTCTTGAGTGTGTCGAACTTTTATGGCAGTTGAATTTAGATGCATTTAGGCTAGATGGCCTCAATGAGAACTGTAACATTTCATGTGTTCTTAAACTAAGGAGCTACTTTAGGTAATGCCTATATGCACATTATTTTGTGGGTTTAATGTATAATTTTTTCAATGTTAATGTAAATGCACTAATAAGAATATTTTATGTTGTTTTATCATACAATATTTATAGATAACTTAATGGAGTTTTATGTTTATTCATGATTTTATTCATTATTTTTATTGAGTCAAATTAGTGCAGGAAGTGCAATTATTTGTCACTTCCTGTTAACTGAGTATTTGAACAGACCAGTTTAGCTGTTTTACTTGTCTTCTTCTGAGGAAGCTGTGACAGGGGTCACGGCGAAAACGTTGTCTTTTTGAAAAATAAAATACTTTTACGTTAAAGAAGAAACTTGGACTTTGTTTCCTGTGGTTAGTATTGACTATCTGGACATCAGGTTGCCTGTTTCTACACATTTTTACAAGTTTGTTTGCTCATTTTTGACTGTTTCCTACTAACCTATTAACTTCTTTTCCATTCCTTGCAGGCTCACTGCCCAGTCTTACTTATATTTGCCTTCACACTGTATACCAATACCCCTCAACAGTCTCTAAATCCTTTAGCCTTTTATCCAATCAAAATCCTTCCCACACTCCCCTAGCCTCTTATCCAGACATAATCCTCCCCATACTCCCCCAACCTTCTCAGCCTGCCTTTCATAGCCTCCTCCATTCATAACGTTCTCCACCAGTGTATACTGTAGTTTTCTAGATCTTCCCCATTCTTCTACACTGTTTGAACCCTGCTGCCCCCACCCTATGTTGCTCCACTAGCTTTTTCCAATCCTCTGAGTCTGCAGTAAAGTTAGCTCTTAAAGTCTCTGAGCCACAATACTATTCTCTGGCATTTCCCACACTTAGCCATTCAGCACGGCCATTGCAGACTAACAGCAGATACATTTTATGTATCAGTATTTTTGACAGTGTTAAGTAATGTCTAGATATGATTTATACTGTATTTTATTTTCATGCATAATTAACTGATTAATATGATGCAACATCATGTACCCTGGTCCAGTATTGCACTTTCTGTCATGATATGGGCATATCAGATATCAGGGATTCAGAAATATTATTATCAATGGTAAGGCCTTTTGCCACTGTCAGTAACCATTTCAGTCCTACTACAGTGCAGTAAGATGAAGTGGTGCAGGAAAATGGTGGGCTGTCCCTGTGGCCTACCAGAAATGCTAATGAGGCATTGCAGGGGAGAGGTGCATGCTAATTAACCATGAGCTTCCCCCTGGAAATGCCTGCAGTAAGGGATTTACGCAGGTGAGAGATTCATAAAATTGTTACAGTATAACTTAGCTCATCCAGCTATGTTAATTAATATGGCTAAAAGTTCTCTTTCACCCTTTACTTTCAGTGGAGGAGATCAGATAAGTGCCAGGGAGATTAGCAGTCATGTAATAGTGAGGGATGTGTGCTTGTGAGTGTCTATGACTGTGTGTGCGTGTGTGTATGCAGAGGGATGAGGGTTTTCAGTGTGTGTGTCTGTGTAGGTGAACAGCTGAGAGACTGGATGGAGGGATCTGTGTGAGTGTGAGAATATGTGAATATGCATGTGTTTGTGTGTGTGTGTGTGTGTGTGTGTGTGTGTGTGTGTGTGTGTGTGTGTGTGTGTGTGTGTGTGGGTGGGGTCATACATCTAGAATCACCTAGTCTAATGAGCACATTGTACAATATTGGTCAAAAGAGTTAATAGAACAATACTTTTGCAGCTCGAAAGATGCATGAGCAGTAGGGAACACTAGACACCAGGGATGCAAAATTAAGCCATAATAAGAATAGGAAAAACATAAAACCTGTTCTCTTGTCCCTTGGCAGACAAAACAGCTCCTTAGTAGAGTTTTGATCCTCTGTGCTACCAACAGACATCCAAGATAATCCTAACACATTAAATTAAGTCACTGAAAAAAAAAACAAAGTAAAATGGGTAACAGTCTTAAAACCTGCACCAATGGCACAGACAGCAGCTTGATATCAACCCAGAGCCCTTCCCCTCCACACTAACTGAAGGAGGCTTGTATTAGACTGTATTTGCTAAGCCATAAGAAGTATGAGTCTTTAATGGTTGGCATTATTGACTGACTGCAACAGTCTGTGAGTTACGAGCAACAGGACATGTATAAGTATCAAAGATATGACCATGCTATGGCTTAAAAACAAAGCTGAGAGGAACACTAGTTGACACCAGGGAGAAGTTTTGAATTATTACTCACTTAAAACAGTAATGTAGCAGCAGGTGTAGATTCAGATGCATGTTCTTAATAATAATAAGAAGGAAATAATGTCTGACATTATTGACTGACAGTGAGAATATGTGATTTATGAGGCCAGAGACATAAATTAGAGGATACATCAGGGATATTCTGTCAGCTCAGGGAAAGATATGAAGTGTGTGTATATTTGTGTGAATAATAGGCCATCAGAGATGCTTAGTGTAGGAAGGTGCTGATCTGCACTAGGGGTAATTATTGGCAACTCAGAGCTGATAATTATATCTTCAGTAGTGCAGCTAACATTCTTTAAATTAACTTTTCCATGATTTCAGAAAGAGCCTGTTTTGGTCAGAGCTCTTACTGCCTATAGTGGGTTTTTTTTTCTGAATCCCAGGAAATGTGTATTACTAATAATGCTTTTAAATCATATGTACCACCTTATAAGCTAATTGATTTGGACTGTATCCCTTCATCTAGATAAACAGCAAAAAGTGTAATGCAATGCCATTAATCTCATCAGGATAAGCTTATACTAATGGTTAATATAATGTTTCCATCTAAGTGCTACTTGATCTAATTTTTCAGCTACAGCAGTAAAGCTAGGTTTTATGCATGTTTTTTTATATTCAACCTGCCTTTGAATTACTTTTGATGTAAATACTAGATAACTCATATGGGATTTTACAAATAAGAAACCTTTATTAGCTCATGTAAAATAAATATCCAAAACTGTCTTGTTGGTTAAAATTTGTAACGTGACTGAACATTAAATTTATGTATTCCCACAAACTTGTCTTAAAATACATAACAAAAATAAGCAAGTCAGTCCACCTGCCACCAACACTGTACTTGAAAAGTAAGTTTTCAGACAGAGCAGGTTCTGACTCTGCAGCTTAAATCCTTCCATCACCTGCAATAAAATGCTGCATTTGTGTTTTGACATTAAAATGAACTAAAGTATAATTAAAGCAAAAAGAATTAAACATAACTTCTGTGCTGATAAAATGCTGTTTTCACACACACTCATGCACACATACATGCACACACGCACACACGCACACACACACACACACACACACACAAAATTTAGATCACATTGATAATTTTATTAAAATGTTTTCATTAGTGGCAGTAGAAAAATCTACCTGTAGATTTTCTTGTGTGTTAAGGCAAGCTCTCTTATGTTACACAGTACTTATGTAATGAAATCCCAAGTGGTCAGAAAGGTCTTTCCTACTGTGAATATACATTAATTTTGGGAGAGAAACATTTTGCTTCTTAGTAGGTTAATGAACTTTTCTGTTGGATATATTGGCTATTATACAATGACTGCCGATTAGTATTCAAAAACGTGCACGCTGATTGGCCAGCCCAACCAGTGTGCCCGTTGTAAATCTGACATATACTAATGGAAAAAGGTCCGGTCTCCTAGACTTTTTCCATTAGTATAAGTCTTGATTTTTTTTTTGTTTGTGTTAGGTAGCAACAGAGAATGGAAAATCTCCGTTGCTGTAATCTTACTATGTTATACGTTTAACATAGTGAGATATCTTAAAAAAAAAAAGCAATGGAGATCTTCCTTTCTCCATTGTTTTTTTTAAAGATATCTTGCTATGTTAAACTCATTTAACATAGTGAAATAGCTTTAATAAAGGGAACAGTGATCGTCCTTTCTCCATAGCTTTTTTTAAAGATATCTCGATATGTTAAACTTGTTTAACATAGCGAGACAGCTTTAAAAAAGCAACGGACATCTTCCTTTCTCTGTTGCTTCCTCTACACAGCTCTGATGTACTGCATAAGCATATGCATGCGCAGTACATCAGAAAAAGCCCCAGGATAGTAAAAAACCATGGAAGGGCACCACACAGGTATTATAGAAAGCCATTATTTAAAAAAAGTAAGTATTTTTTTCTTAATGCCATTGTATAATAGCAATAACCCACATCTGGGTGTGGTTAATGCTAGATTTACCCACGGTTGTCTTTGTTTGGTCATTCGGGCTTCGCCCCCGTGACCAAACCACACCAACCGTGGATAAATCTAGCATTACTGACAACCAGACGTGGGTTATTGTTTAAGTATTCCATGCTGTGAGAGTCTGAAAAAATAAGGAAAAATATGGATTGGTCATTGCTGAAGGTTGATTCTACTGGTGATAGAATGTAGAAATACCTTAGGAGAGAAAGACAGAGAAATGATTGTGGCAGCATATAAGCAAAGCATGGTTATCACTCCACTTCATTAGAGTGAAAACAATTCAGAAGATAGAAAATACTGACCTGTTAATTTCAACTCAGCTGTAGGAAAATTATCACATCACAATAAAGGAAATGGTTTTAGCATTTCTGATAATCAGATAAGCACAGGACTTAAAGGAATATGGATTCACAGCAGGAAGAACCTGCCAGACAAATGTAAAAGAGTTAACTTTAATATAGTCAATAAATATATCCATTAATAAATGTCATATCTTTACTATATGGAAAAAAGGGATATATAGTGCAAGTTCACAAAAGAGGCTCATCTAATGACCATGTTAATTTCAGGCTAATTGCTACACTACCTTCCACATTAAAAATCCTTGAAAAATACACACACACACACACACACACACACACACACACACACACACACACACGCACGCACGCACGCACGCACACACACACACACACACACACACACACACACACTCAATTACTTAACTACCTCAGCATAAATAACCTTCTTTCATCAGCATATCTTGACTTTCCTCCCAAACACAACAGCCTTACTACATTTTATTGACACCATCAATAAGAACAGAAATTTAGGCAATCTGCTTCCTTACTATTACTTGACTTGCCAAAAGCATTTAACACAGTCTCACATAATCTGCTACTGCAAAAGTTGTCTTCTCTAGACCTTTCTCATATATCTCTCGCCCCTGGTTTAAAAGCTGCTTATCAGACAATGATGAAGCTGTCAGGTGTTAGGATGAATGTTCCTCCTTCCTAACTGTGATAGGTACTGTATCACAAGTATCCATAGTGGGACCCCTCCTGTTTAATGTATTCATAAATGATCTACCCTCAGCAGCCAAACACGATACCCTGATATAATATGCTAATCACTCTGCATTCATTTGCTCTGCCCCTCCCCTGCACAGATTACAAGAACTGGCACAAAAATCCTTCATATTCATTGAAACCTGGTAAGACAACATACATCTAGAACTGCCCCCCCCCCCCCCAGAAAAAAAACTAGCTGCCTCCTTCCACTCCACAATCACACTCACAAAGTAAAATCGAATTTAACATCGCCTCATCCAACACCACTAAATCAAGAAAATTTACCACACATTAAACTTCTTGGAGTCATAACAGGTGACAATATGAAAAATGATTCAAACAATTGAACATAGGCACTAAGGAAAAGAGCAGCTATAACCAGCTATCAAATCAAAAAAAGAAAACTAAATGGATATCAGTGTTTTCATTCTCTTTAATATCAAGAACTTCATTAGAATGAATGTAAAATGATACCCATATCCAAATGACAATCAAAAGACACACCAAAAGCTTGGCTTGTTGTATAGAGCTAAACCTTTCTTGACAGATAAAGCTAGAGAAACATTTGCAAAAAACAGGTTACTCCTCCACACCACTGTACAAATCTCAAATCTTCTGCCACCAGTGCAGAGATTGACATTCAAACAGTGTTATAACAAAATTGCAAAAATCTGCAGCAAATTTCTCTTACTTGTACCCACCAATTCCAAGCCTTCACATTAGTAAAATGGAAAAAAACTATCCCAAATCCTTCACCAATCACAGCTTCTAGTAGTTGAGAATTTAATACACAACCCGGCAAATGGCTAGCCCTTAAATCTATGGCCCAGAACTATAACACAAGTGGCAACCTATGCTTCTAAGACAATTCTCTACAAAGTATAAATAAATCTTTAAATGCAGCAAGAGATGAACTCTACTCTACCTATGTCTTGAAATTTTGGAATCTACCTCTCTCCCACTCAAGCAAATAGAACAACTACAAACTTTTAAAGGCGATCTTAAATAGCACGTAAAACAATCCTGGATCTGCCACTGTTTATCTCCTAGATAAATTGTGCACACACTCAAACAAATAATTTAATGCAACATAAATTGCTACAGTGTAAATACATATTTTTAAACATGAATAAAGACATGATTTGTTTATAAAAAATATATCATTGCTATGTTTTGTTCATGTATGTAGCCTGTATATGTTACTGTGTGCTACTATTATTATTTGTCATGTGGAGATTTTCTCCCTGGGCTGCCACTGAAAAGGAATTTTTGCCCAGTTATATAATCCTGGTTAACAATTGCAAAACATATATAGGAAAATAAACAAATAAATAAACAGAAATAAAATGGTCTGTAGTTACAGCTTCATTACAGTTTTACATTTTCACATGAATACATAATTCTTTTATTTTCATACTCCAGGATTATAGCTTCATTATAGTCTCTTTAGATGATGCAATGTCCTATTTCAATTAATTCTTCTGCAGTACTTTAAACAAGATGGATTCCATGAGAAAAAAAAACATATGTCAGCTGTTACTTTTAACTAGTTCTGGATATCTACTATAACTGAAAGAATAATACCCAACCATATTTATTTTATTTTATTTTATTTGCATTTGTTTACCAAGAAAAGTCCTATTTAGCATGGAACTTATTGGAGAAAAGCTCCACAGTTACAATAATACATAAAAAGAGTAAAAATAAGAGAAACATAAAACAAAACATAAAAACAGAATAATAAAACAAGCTCATAAATCTGTGTGAGTCATTGATGACAGCTTGTACACTTTATTCATGTTTACCTCTTCAGAAGAATATAAAAGGGGAAAGAAGAATATAAATGTGAAGCCAGTTTCTAAAACATGCTAGTTGTGTTGTAAGAATGAGTGTTAGAAAGTATATTTAAAGCCAGTATAGTTAATTTCCAGTAGAGTTCAAGGAGGTAAGTACTAGAATAGTTATTATTGTGCACAATTATTTACACAATATTTTTATAATATACAATTTTTTACACAGGAGACTCTCGTGGTTATTTCATCAGGTTCACCTAGCACCAGGATAGGTGCTGAGGTAAGAAGGAGAAAGTAAAGGGAGGGGGGTAATGGAATTATCCTATTGTGTTACAAGAACATAGCCATAGGTCCATTAGGCAGATTTTCAGTTGCGTCTTGAATGAGGAAAGGTTGTCATTGAGTCTTAGGTTTATTCATTCATGATCAGCCTACTACAAAACTAGATTACAATTTGACCACATCGAGTTCAAGGAAACACACGACAAAGAAAATATGTTATTTAAAATAAAAAAAATTGACCAGAGCTTCAGTATATACATAATACCTAAAAAACCTGGACATGCATTGATCAGTTCATTTACCTCAGTCACTGCCAGACACTGTTTCCTCTTTCCTCATCTGCAGACAGTTGAATAGCTAAACCTTTTGTTGATGCTTCTGCATATAAAGTTGTATCAAAGTACCTGAAAGACAACAATAACATAATCACCATCCTAGCTGCTCATACTTTATCTTCCATATAGTCACTAGTAGCTTGGTGTAAAAAGCTGAAATGGTTCACTAACCATATGAACTACAGCAGACAGCAAAGTTTCAGATGAAATAGTACCTTCTCTGCCTCCATATGAATGCTGGAGTTCTTCTTGGTCCTGTTCTGGGCCTTTTCTTGCCACATTATCTGTAAAAGCCATAGCTAACCATCATTATAGTTTAAATCCTATCTAATACTCTGATAACTCTATAACTGTCCTAGGTGACCATTTTCACTGGACTGTATTAACATCAAATTTTCAGACTTGCTTTCACTCTCTTCTGCCCTGGCACAGGGCTTTATATTTACACCATAGAAGCCACAGTGGTACAGCGGTAGTGTTGTTGCCTCACAGCAAGAGGTTCTCCTGTTCGATTCATGGCTGGAGTGCTTTGTGTGTGGAGTCTGCATGTCTTCCCCACGGTTGAGTGGCCTCTGAAAGACATGCGTGAATGGGTGTGCCTTCGCTAATGGTTGGGCATTGGGCTGGCAACTCAGCACCATAAAAAATCTACTGCCATTCATTAGCGGACCAGAGTTCCGCTGTGGTGACCCCTAACCGGGAAAAGCCGAAAAGACAAACAACAAGGAACTGCAAGCAAGAAAAATTAAATCTGTACAGTTTGGATTCTATGTTTCACTTTTTGGGGAAGTCACCTCAACTAAATTTCTGGGTTGTATTCTTAATAATTCATTAAAATTTGACACTCGTGAATAATAATTTTGCTAAGACCACTCACAAACCTGATAGACTATATCAAAGTCAAGACTTTTGATACTGATAAAACTAGAGTTGGTACAGGAAGCTCATATTTATGGCCACCCCTTCTGTATTCTACACATCTCTTCACGTGACAACCTTTGCCACTCCAACAGAAGTTAAATCAGGTGTTAATTAAGAATCCAGACTTGTCTTGGACTATTGTGGAAGTGCATATCATTGCCTGAATCGTACCTTTCAACTGTCCAGATTTTCTTAGAATGTCCATATTTTTCTGCCATATTACTGATTTGTTCCTCATCAAATTTGCAGTTTTATAGGAAATTTTTAAAGAACGAAATCAGTAAATAATGACATACAGTTGAGTTTAAACTTTATATCCTTCAGAAAATGCATACTAAAAGAAAACTTATTCTTCTAGCAAATTTCTAAGTTTGCAGGTGCAATATTTAACTATCTGTCCTTGATTTAGACTTTTGTCCCCCATTAATTTTGCCTTTGCCCAGATTTCTTGCACTTAGAGGATAATGTATATGGTCTTCATTATCACTATACAATGCACAAAGGATAGTGTTCTCTCACCAATTGACTATCACACAACCATTTTTTATATATAATCTTTTTGATTCAGTAATATATCTTTTTTGAAGATAATGATATAGAAAGTGCCCTCAGGAATTAATTCTGTTGACAATTACATTAGTTACTATATCAAAATCTAAAAACAAATTTGTTGACTCTTTGTCAACTGTCGATTCTGATAAATTATGCAATAAACTCCACCACAACATCTGGTATCTTTTCAAAAAAATACTTCAAGCCAGCAGTAAAAGAATAACTTTAACATAACTGGACTTGTAAGTGCAACAGCACATTAAAGATTGCTCCATTTAGATGCTATCCACCTCAGATTACTTCTTAAACTTGCTTTTATCCAGACATAAAGTTATTACTGCACTCATCTATAGCCAAACTATAGTTGTATATTTTTAATTGTATTTTGTTGATTGGCCTATTCTGACTGTTTGTGCTGTTTACATTCACCACCTCTAATGCTTCCTATGACATCCATGACTTGACAGGAAATGTAATGAGATTTTATTCAACTGTACTTCAATTCTTCTGCTTTTAATACCAAAGGTTATTCTTATCAAATGTTTTAGATGTATATATAATTTTCTATTTGTGTTAAAATCACAAGTTATTAAAATGGTGTACATTTTCCTATTTGTATGAAGGTATAGGGAGGGAAGCTATGCTAATATGAACAATGGGCTGCTATGGAATAACTAGCACAGTCAGGTCGATTCAGAGATATGCTAATGAGCTGATAGTGTGGTCTTTATCATTGCAAGCATACATGTCTCTAATCACATTTCCATGCCATTGTAGAAATGAATCAACTCACGTTGGGCGATTAACATGACGGGTGAGTATTTCATTGAATCCTAAGGACAGACTTTTAAATATGCAGGTGATTTAGTAATTATTGTATATATTGTAACAACAGTTTTTTAAGCTATATATTACATTTGACCAAGATGTATATTCACAAATATTACATCTCTTATTTGTAGTTTGTTGGTCTTTACAAAAGGTTTTAAAAATAAAGTGTTTCACCACAGCATATCTTTTATAAGAGATAGCAGCCAGTAATTGCTTTATCTCTTTGGCAACATAAGGCTATAGGAAATTATTAGACAAATGTTTTCGTTGTCCAGCCTGTTCAGCAATATATTCTATTTCAAAGCTGCATTCCTTTGCAATGTCTTATGATTAATGCCTCTTTGTATATAATTTTCTGCTTGCTTCCCCTTGTTTTAATAATCTAAACATGAACTGCCTTTGTTTGTAACACAGACATTATCTTAATGTGTTTTTCTTTCTGTCATTCATGCACACATTTTATTTATTTGTTTATCAATTATTTGTTAACTGGTTATGGGAAGTTTTTACACTCTAAACATGAACTCCCTTGTTTACACCACTGATGGAATGTTACTATTAAATGTGTACATACTTTATTATTTATCTTTTCATTGGTTAACTGCTTATGTGATCTGCTCCATGTGCCTCTTTCACCTACAAACTGAGCCTCAAGGGCAGGTCTGTCTGTCTGTCTGTCTCCTTCTCTTTCAGTTTTGGCTTAGCTATACTTTGTGGTTTTCTGTTTCTGTGGTTCATTGAAACTGTTTATTTGTATGGAACTATTGGGTGGTGCACTGCAGTGCTTGTTATCTCATTTCCCTCCAAGACAGGGATGAATTTCTCTTTATGGAGGTTGTAGAGGACTTTTCATCTTGCACAAATGAATGTTTTTTAATCTTTTAGTTTTTTTTTGAGTTATACTTCTTGACAAAGATAAATTGATGAAATGTGTCTTGATTGTGGGTGCTTCACTCAAATATAGGGAAAACCCTCTCTCCCTCTTTATCTCTCTCTATCTCTGTCTCTCTCTCTCTCTCTCACACACACACACACACACACACACACACACACTCACATACATACAATTTAGTGCAAAGCAGAGTATGTAGAGAAAAGCAACACAGATGTGGAGAACTGGAGATAAGAGGCAGATATCTCACCAGTGAGTCAGCCTACTGTATTACAATATCAAGATGGCTGGTGCCATTCCTTTTCCAGTATACTAACTACTCCTCTATCCATTTAGTATATTACTTTCATGCCATACCTTTCATATTGCAACGTCTCATAGCTTTCCATCTGTTGGCCATAAACATTTCCAATATTCTTTTCACTTGAGGCTGCTGTGGTATTACTTTTCTATGGTGGATTCCTAAATTAGTACAAAACTGCTCAGACAGAACGCTTCTAAATGTTGCACAGTCATGCAATCTATTTTTGTATCCAAAAGGTTGAGAACAAGTTGTCTAATATGGGGATATATGTTTTAAGTAATTTTAACTTAGCAGGTTTTGACATTAGAAGTCTGAACACTCATCAATAAGGACAAGCAGATATTCTGTATTGTTAAATGCTCAATATATTTATCTAGCTATCTATATATATTTATATATTTATATATAAGTAGTAATACCCAATCAAGCAGACCTTGGCAACTCAGAGATCAAAACTGGAGCATTCACACTTTAGCCAGTTTTTAACTGACAGAGTAATTAATCATTCTTAACTTGCATGAAGTCATCTTGGGGGACCCATGTATGTTTCCATCACTAATGTATTTTGCTCTCACAACTCCCAGACGTGGCTCATCAGCAGTCCGAATGGACCTTCTTCGTTTTTTTAACACCTATGTTGAATTATCACTTAAGACATAAGCAAATGGACATTTATATAAGAGAAAACAAAGCATTTTAACATGTTCACAGTTAAAAGTGTTATACATCACATATATTCTTTTATACAATTATCATCAATCTAACATTACATAAATTGATCAATTCCTGAGTTCCCTTATATCTTACTCCTCCTTCAAAACATTATTTTGCACTTATTGGTCCCACAATTTCCATTTGTTTCTATATAATTTGCTTCTACCCTTTTCTAGAGATCCCAATTTCAGTACTTTTATCTCTGTTACAATATTCAACACTTCAAATACAGTTAGTTTACACTTGTGAGTTCTGTTTTCTAGTAATTGCTTTTTTGGTTGTCACCAGAATTAAATGTAACAAGAGCTTATCATGTCTAGGCAATTCAGATCTTGTCTCCCAGCTCCAGAAAATAATTTCCTTAACTGCACTCATTAGCTCATCCAATATTTCTGACAGAGTACTCTGTAGTGAATTTTTAAAATCTGCCAACTCATTATACTCCCAGAACATATGTTACCATTTACCTCTTTCATCCCTACAACATTTGCCATCTGCCTGAGGAAAAATTCTTTTGAGTTTGCTTGGGATATAAACATATCTATTCAAACACATCCTAGCAAAGCCGACTTTGTTACATATTTGGGAGTCAAACATATGTCCATCCATTGTTTCTTTGTGAATTGCTTATCCAGTCTCTGTTCCTCATCTTTTCTAACCAACTCTGATTGTTTCCTATAGTTACAGTGATATATTTTATATACCCTACTAACTACCTATCTTTTAACAGCAGCTTCTGTTCTAGATTCAACTAAAACCTTTACCAGAGCAGGCATTTCACTTACGATTCTCTTATTCCTTTCACTTTGCTTATACTCAGATATCAGTCCCTGATAGGGAAGGCAGTCTCTAGCTTGCAGTTCAAATGTCTTCCTGGCCTCTTCCTGCAAGATTGCTTTTCTCTCTTGTTATTTGCTCCCAATGCCTTTGTTCTTTTGCATGTTTTCTCAAGTAAATTCCAGACCCCTCTTGACTAATATCTGTACCCCTAATTGCAGTCATCCCTATTGGTAGAATCTCCTTTCTCCATTCTTTTGCTGACTTAGTTATTAGAATATTTTCTATTACTCTATAAATATAATATTCTGTATAACTATTGTTATTCTCCTTAAGAATGTGCATCCAAAATCCCACTTTCTCCTTATTTCCTGAATTTCCACCCTGCTTCTTCATCATCCTTTTCCACTTTGAATTATAGTTCTCTGCTTGCATTGGGTATTTGAGCCTTAACTGTGCAGCTCTAAAATATCAGTTCATATCAGGTAATCCTAAACCACCTTGTTATATCATCGTATCCACCTGACCATTGCCCTCTTCCCCTCCCAGATATAATCCTTCCTTTATTAATTACTGTCAACAGCTTCCACCCTGGTTGATAAAAATGTACCTGACCTGTATATAATTGATAAAAATATGCCTGACCTATATAGCAAACTAAAAGGTCTAAAAACATTTTCATTGCCTGTATCTTGATATCCATATGTATAAACAAGAGCTTACAGTTTCTCAGTTTTGTATCATCTTTTGTTTAGTCTTTTCCTAGATATCCTTAGCTGCCATAACATAATTGTTTTTAACCCATACTCCTAAATACTTCATGTTATCATGTCCTCATAAATATGGGTATTGCTGAACCAATTCATGTGTGGGTACATAGTTTATAGGTATAGCCTTTGTTTTGTCTTCATTAATTTTATATCCCCCCAAAAAACTTGAAACTGTTTCAGAATGTTCCACATCATGGAGATGTCCTTTTCTGGTTTTATCAGGTACAAAATAATGTCATTTGCAAATAAAGCCAACTTTTCTTGATTACCATACCAGTTATATCCTTGAATGTCTGAGTCCTTTACTTTCTTTACCAATGGCTCTAAATAGAAAACATATAACAAAGGGTAAAGAGGGCACCCCTGCCTGGTCCCTCTGTTTAGACATAACTTATCAGAGAGGAACCCACCCACTTTAATTTTTGCTACTGATCCCTCATATATCCTCCTAATTAACCTTATTATTGTATCAGAGAATGCAAATGCTTCCATTGTACTACAGATAAAGTTCCAGCTTATTCTGTCAAATGCTTTCGCTGCATCAAGACCCACCAACAAGAGCAGTATTTTCTTACATTCTGCTTCCCTCGGGATCATGATTGTTCTATTAATGCTTTCAAATGTTTGCCTCCCCTCCACAAAACCACATTAATCTATATCTATCATTTTTGTGCAACACCTTTGCCATTCATTTAGATATTATAGACATAAACACTTTATAATCATGATTTAAAATTGTAATGGGCCTGCATGAAACTGGATCTGGTGGGTCTTTACTGTCTTTAGGTTTTACAGCCACTATTGTTTTCTTCCAGGATGTTGGTTCTTCCCTTCCTTTTAAAATATTGTTAAACAAAGCCTTCTAGATCTTTATCACTTTCTTCCCTGCTAGCTTCCAGACTTTCACAGGAATACCATCTATTCCTGGTGACTTTCCTGCAGATTGACTATACATCGCTGTTTTATCTCATCTCCACCTATCTTATCCGTTAATTGCTGATTCTCATTTACTACCAACCTTGGCATACCTACATGTTCCATAAATATTTTCATGTGTGCTTTTTTTTTTATTTCCACATTCTTCTGCCTTATACAAATTTTCATCAGTTTCAGAAATATCTCTAATACCTCTGCAGGATCTCTGGTTATTTTTCTTGCTACAGGCTCGGTATCTTTGGCAACGATCCTTTCTACTTTTTGTTGCCTAAGTCCTTGTATTAAAAGTTTTTGTGCTCTGGAGTTATTATCAAAAACATTTGCCCAACAATCTTTCTAAACTCATGCATATTATCCAAATACTCCCTTATTTTCTCTTTTTCAGTTTAGTATATATATATATATATATATATATATATATATATATATATATATATATATACACACACACACACACACACACACACACACACACACACACACACACACACCAAGGACTGTCCAAAACCGTAAACTACTGAACACACATTCACAAAAGTGCATTTATTGAAAATGCACTTTAGCCAGAAGATAAGAAAGCAAACAGTTGTGGTGTAGATTGTACAACTAAACAAACTGTTGCTTATCTCACGGTACAGTGGGGCTAAGGGAATATTCCCTTTTCCCCACTGTAGTGCGATCTCGGAGTGAGAATATTAAAAAATGGGGTATAGAGGGGGTTTGCCCTTTTATTTCTTTTATTTTTTAGTATTTTGGCTTGTTTTTTTTTTTTTTTTTTGCAAAAGTGCATTTTTGATAAATGCATTTTCACGAAAGTGTGTTTGGTGGTTTATGTTTCGGTGTAACGTGTGTTCAATGGACAGTCCTAGATTCATATAAATATATATTTTATATATATATATATATATATATATATATATATATATGTGTGTGTGTGTGTGTGTGTGTATGTATATATGGTTTATTATCAAAATTGCAAACACTGGAATAAAATCTGGTCATTTGTGTGAATCATATCTCTGAAAATCAGCAGGGGAACACAGGCACTATGTCAAATATAATGTTGAATTCGAAGTAGTGACATTATTCAACATATGCCTTCCCCTGCAGCTTACTCAACACCACCGGAAGTTGAACTTGTAAGCAGTACATCATACGTACTGTACAACACAAAAATGCCCATTTTTGCAGGGGAGCAAGCCCCCCAACACCCCCTGAAGATAATATATTCCAACTTGGAGATCACACTACAGTGGGTTAAAGGTTAATTTCCCGATCCCCACTGTACCATGGTCTGTATCCATAATGGCGATGACAGGTGTGTAAATGCACTGTGGCATTTGGGAATCTGCACACTTGCACTGGTGCAGGTGAGATGAAATGGAAATCATCCAACTGTTGTTCAACATTCCCATTTTTGTCTAACCTGTACTCGTGATTTTGATAGTAAACCTGTATATATATATATATATATATATATATATATATATATATATAAAAACACACACACACACACACACACACACACACACACACACACACACACGTATCTGTGGATATATGAATGTATATGTGTGTATTTTTTAATCTTCTTTCAACTTTTCCCGGTTAGGGCTCACCACAGTGGAACTCCGGTCCGCTAATGACCGGCAGTGGATTTTTACAGTGCCAAGTTGCCAGCCTGACACCCAGCCTTTAATGAAGGCACACCGATTCATGCACGCACCTACCTGCATGTCTTTTGATGTCACTCGATTGTGGGGACGACATGCAGACTCCACACAGTAGGCGCTTCAGCTGAGAATCGAACGGGAGAACCTCTTGCTGTGAGGCAACAATGCTAACTGCTGCACTACCGCGGCCACTGTATATGTGTGTATTTATATATCTAAATTGGAACAAATGAATTCTAGATGGAAATTGCTTAAAATGCATCAACAAAGCTAAATGACACTAGCTTTTTTTATATTTTGAATTTGACTGATTGTGTTTTTCAGATAATGAGTTGAAGTTGCTAAGTAAAGGTAGAAGAGTGGATATAGTAAAGACTTTGATGGTATTGAAGCTCTAAGCAAGACAACTTAATTTGAAGTATTTATTCAAAGACAGAAAACTAGAACGCATGAATGGTTATAGTGATATAGGAGAATTTAATTTGATACTATGGACATTAGAAGAAGCACGTGATAAAGACATGTTGTTTCAAATGTTATTTAGCAAGTGTCTCTTTGGAAAATATTTTTTTAATATGGCAAAACAAGAAAGAAGTTTTAAAAAACGGAAAGATGGGAATTTAGGTTTATGAAAGCTGACAAAGGGGATTTCTGGTGACTGTGAAGCAAACAGATTGCATTACAGCTATTGAATCGAGTATTATGGCTGAATTGTCAAAAGCATTTAAACTGATTGTACTAGCAATATTTCTGAAGAAGTGTATGATTTTTTATTGGTAAAGAAATCAAGGCTAGCCACATCTTTTGGAATCCTGACACAACATTTATTTATAGTTACACCCCCATTTTAACCTATAATTAGTGTTGATGGCTATAAGGCAGAACCAATTGCAAAATGTTTGGAAAAATAGATAAAGACATTGGTACAGAAAGTAGAATCATTCAGACGGGATCCACATGAGCTTTTGTAAAAAAATGAAAAATGATTATCATTGAAACTGACAATGTATTTATAAAAATAGATATGAAATTTCTATATTCTACAGTACAATGTGTTGGGCATTCAGATGTGGTAGCTAAATATCTACATGAAAGAGAAAGCTTTACAGTAAAATGGTAAGAGTTTTACAAACATTGTTTGCAATGGTCTTGGAAAACATTTTTTCCATTTAACAACAAATTTTACCAGAGAGAAGATGGAAGTAGCCATTGGTCATGTAATGGCACCATGCTTTGCCAACTCCACTGTGGCTGAATAGAAGTTCAGGACATTTTTTTTGTCCAGAACTTGAAAACAACTTTAAATTCTATTGTCATTTATTGACATTTTTTTTTACTTGGGCTGGGGGCTTGAATATCTTTCTCAAATTTTATGAGAATATTACTATCTTAAATTATTAAAAGTAATGATAGGAAGAAAAAACATGTTTTCTAGATGTTGAAATTAAAAAGCTTAAACAAAATTAATAAACAGGAGTTACAGAAAGGACATTTCTAGTAACGTGTTTACACTGTAGCAGTTCTCATGCAAAGTGGTTAAAAAGGACTTTTTACAAGGGCATACAGGCCCTCTACTGAGTATCATAGTTAAAAAAATACACAATTTCATTTAAAATGAGGGGATACTCATTAGAAATAATACAGAAAATGGAAAAGGAAGTTGATGACAATATTTATGAAATGGATAAGGCATAAAAGGTATTAAGGAAAGAAAAACAAAATAAGTGTGATAGCTGTAGAATGGTTTTGCACTATTCCATAGATAGTAAACTTGCTTAAAAACGTATAGCAGATAACTGGAAAAATGTTAGGGCTAGTCAGTCTTTATAGGAAACTCTGAGGGGATGATCATATTTTGCTTATAAGAAATAGATTTTATTGACCATAGTTATAAAAATAAGGAGAAAATTGTGACATATAAATGTGGATTTTGCCATTTTTCTAAATATAGGGTTGATGGTCCTTTTTTTTCAGATTACAGGACAGGAAGAACATATACCCCGGGATTCAGTAAACAAAAATCTCATGTCAGAATAGAGGCACAGCCTGAACACAGAGTCCGGAGCCTGTGCAATTCAATAAACCAGGCTGGGGACGTGCACGAGCCTGGCTGCACCATTCTGGCATGGGCACCAGTGAATAATGCTAATTACCTCATTTGCTGGTGAACAACTATGCAAATGAGATGAATTAGTGATTCAGTGATTCAGTAAGCAGGAAGGCATCCATGCCAGAATAGTGTTCATTAAAGAAATGCAAAAATCAAAATGGAGGCATGACAGCTCAAAATAAAGTATGTATTATAATCATTATGCATGCCAATTGCCAAAAATATAGCCACTGGCATGGAAAAGAGATGCAAAATTATAAAAATCAAAGTATTTTTTTGGCCGATTTCAGACGTTTAAGCATAGGGCAGTGGTGCGCAAACAGGATCATGCCGAAAATGAAAAAAAAAATGCGCAAAGACAATTGTTAGGGTAATCTGCATTTAGCCATGATAGTCTATGGCATGCAGAATCAAAGCAATATAACAGGTAACACTGGTTGCTAAGGAGGAAGGCTGTGGTGTAGAGGTGTAACCAGGGACTAAGGCAGTGGGGTATGCAAATGGGCACAATTTACTGAATCACTAAATGGGAGACCATTCTTTGGCTGCACCTAACCATGTAGGAGCTATAATTCAGCAGTGTAAGCAGGAGTAGCAGCTGACATGAAAAGGGTGTGTGTCACATTTGGTGTAAACACAATGGAGCTCCACGGCTCCCATTTGAGCTTAGGTAAGCACAACTAAGCAAAGGGATGTGTCCGAGGCTGTATTGACATATTCCATGAAATTAATAGTGTGTTCATATCCAGGGGAGGGCCACTTCTGCTTCAAAATGTGTACTTTAGCTAAACAGGTTTGCGTGGCGTGCACTGGGTCTAAAAACAAAAGCAAAAAAAAAAAAATAAAAAAGAAAATGGAAATAGCAGGACTGTTTATATTTGGGCACCAGGTTAGTGCTGTGTGCCTTGGGGCTTAAAAGGGGTGGAAATGGGAAGGGGAAAAAAAGGGAAATAGCAGAATAAAAGCAATCAAGTACAAATAAAATAGGAAAAAGGTGGACTGTATTATAGCCAGCCAATCATACAGACAACATCTGCAGTGCAACAGTAAAAACTGTGCAAACACCTTTCAGTCTGTTTTTCCCCCAAACTCTGCACCATGATCTGAAGAAGCATTGGTTTTACAATGTGAAAGCACTTATCTGGTCCATTTTTACAAATAAATACTTTTACTGTGTGAAGCTGTGATGTTCCTGCCAATTTTTATGCTTTCGATTTTTGGTGTTTATTTGGCAGTTACCTTTATCAGTGACTGGGACTTGGTTCTTGTGTTTAACAAAATCTGCACCACTGGTGTACACACTCACGGGAATGTTAACCAAGAAAATGTTAGGGGCTGGTGTTGCTTTGATACATCAGTATGTGCTGGAGGCTGATGGTGGTGAGGAGGATAATGCTGGCAACTGCCTCAGACTGAGGAGGAGGAGGAGAAGAGTGTTCATACCCAGGGTAACCTAATAGGGGCTACATGATCTGGAGATAGTAGAGTGCTACAGAGTAGACAGGGACATATTTCAGCAGCTCTGTGAGCTGTGCCAGCCTCACCTCAGACTCAGAGCCAACAGAGGGGAACGCATGCCAGTGGATACCAAGGTATGTGTGTAGCCTTAAGAATACTAGCTACAGGTACTTTCCAAAGACCTACTGGAGACATCATGGGGGTCTCACAGGCTTCTGCATCCAGGGTACTCCACCAGTTCCTGGATGCCATGCTACTACATGCAGTGAGCATATTTACTTCCCCAGCACCCGTGAGGAGTGGACCAGCAATATGCACCTCTTCCACCATGTAGCAGACTACCTGGAGGTACAGGGTGCCATACACTGCACGCACATCAAAGCATCACTCAGTGAGCGGGTAGAGTCTACATAAACCACAAGGGCTTTAAGGAGCTATAATTCAGCAGTGTAAGCAGGAGTAGCAGCTGACATGAAAAGGGTGTGTGTCACATTTGGTGTAAACACATTGGAGCTCCACGGCTCCCATTTGAGCTTAGGTAAGCACAACTAAGCAAAGGGATGTGTCCGAGGCTGTATTGACATATTCCATGAAATTAATAGTGTGTTCATATCCAGGGAGGGCCACTTCTGCTTCAAAATGTTTACTTTAGCTAAACAGGTTTGCGTGGCATGCACTGGGTCTAAAAACAAAAGCAAAAAAAAAAATAAAATAAAAAAGAAAATGGAAATAGCAGGACTGTTTATATTTGGGTACCAGGTTAGTACTGTGTGCCTTGGGGCTTAAAAGGGGTGGAAATGGGAAGGGGAAAAAGGAAAATAGCAGAATAAAAGCAATCAAGTACAAATAAAATAGGAAAAAGGTGGACTGTATTATAGCCAGCCAATCATACAGACAACATCTGCAGTACAACAGTAAAAACTGTGCAAACACCTTTCAGTCCGTTTTTCCCCCAAACTCTGCACCATGATCTGAAGAAGCATTGGTTTTACAATGTGAAAGCACTTATCTGGCCCATTTTTACAAATAAATACTTTTACTGTGTGAAGCTGTGATGTTCCTGCCAATTTTTATGCTTTGGATTTTTGGTGTTTATTTGGCAGTTACCTTTATCAGTGACTGGGACTTGGTTCTTGTGTTTAACAAAATCTGCACCACTGGTGTACACACTCATGGGAATGTTAACCAAGAAAATGTTAGGGGCTGGTGTTGCTTTGATACATCAGTATGTGCTGGAGGCTGACGGTGGTGAGGAGGATAATGCTGGCAACTGCCTCAGACTGAGGAGGAGGAGGAGAAGAGTGTTCATACCCAGGGTAACCTAATAGGGGCTACATGATCTGGAGATAGTAGAGTGCTACAGAGTAGACGGGGACATACTTCAGCAGCTCTGTGAGCTGTGCCAGCCTCACCTCAGACTCAGAGCCAACAGAGGGGAACGCATGCCAGTGGATACCAAGGTATGTGTGTAGCCTTAAGAATACTAGCTACAGGTACTTTCCAAAGACCTACTGGAGACATCATGGGGGTCTCACAGGCTTCTGCATCCAGGGTACTCCACCAGTTCCTGGATGCCATGCTACTACATGCGAGTGAGCATTTTTACTTCCCCAGCACCCGTGAGGAGTGGACCAGCAATATGCACCTCTTCCACCATGTAGCAGACTACCTGGAGGTACAGGGTGCCATACACTGCACGCACATCAAAGCATCACTCAGTGAGCGGGGTAGAGTCTACATAAACCACAAGGGCTTTAAGGAGCTATAATTCAGCAGTGTAAGCAGGAGTAGCAGCTGACATGAAAAGGGTGTGTGTCACATTTGGTGTAAACACATTGGAGCTCCACGGCTCCCATTTGAGCTTAGGTAAGCACAACTAAGCAAAGGGATGTGTCCGAGGCTGTATTGACATATTCCATGAAATTAATAGTGTGTTCATATCCAGGGGAGGGCCACTTCTGCTTCAAAATGTTTACTTTAGCTAAACAGGTTTGCGTGGCATGCACTGGGTCTAAAAACAAAAGCAAAAAAAAAATAAAATAAAAAAGAAAATGGAAATAGCAGGACTGTTTATATTTGGGCACCAGGTTAGTACTGTGTGCCTTGGGGCTTAAAAGGGGTGGAAATGGGAAGGGGAAAAAAGGGAAATAGCAGAATAAAAGCAATCAAGTACAAATAAAATAGGAAAAAGGTGGACTGTATTATAGCCAGCCAATCATACAGACAACATCTGCAGTACAACAGTAAAAACTGTGCAAACACCTTTCAGTCCGTTTTTCCCCCAAACTCTGCACCATGATCTGAAGAAGCATTGGTTTTACAATGTGAAAGCACTTATCTGGCCCATTTTTACAAATAAATACTTTTACTGTGTGAAGCTGTGATGTTCCTGCCAATTTTTATGCTTTGGATTTTTGGTGTTTATTTGGCAGTTACCTTTATCAGTGACTGGGACTTGGTTCTTGTGTTTAACAAAATCTGCACCACTGGTGTACACACTCACGGGAATGTTAACCAAGAAAATGTTAGGGGCTGGTGTTGCTTTGATACATCAGTATGTGCTGGAGGCTGATGGTGGTGAGGAGGATAATGCTGGCAACTGCCTCAGACTGAGGAGGAGGAGGAGAAGAGTGTTCATACCCAGGGTAACCTAATAGGGGCTACATGATCTGGAGATAGTAGAGTGCTACAGAGTAGACAGGGACATACTTCAGCAGCTCTGTGAGCTGTGCCAGCCTCACCTCAGACTCAGAGCCAACAGAGGGGAACGCATGCCAGTGGATACCAAGGTATGTGTGTAGCCTTAAGAATACTAGCTACAGGTACTTTCCAAAGACCTACTGGAGACATCATGGGGGTCTCACAGGCTTCTGCATCCAGGGTACTCCACCAGTTCCTGGATGCCATGCTACTACATGCGAGTGAGCATATTTACTTCCCCAGCACCCGTGAGGAGTGGACCAGCAATATGCACCTCTTCCACCATGTAGCAGACTACCTGGAGGTACAGGGTGCCATACACTGCACACACATCAAAGCATCACTCAGTGAGCGGGGTAGAGTCTACATAAACCACAAGGGCTTTAAGGAGCTATAATTCAGCAGTGTAAGCAGGAGTAGCAGCTGACATGAAAAGGGTGTGTGTCACATTTGGTGTAAACACATTGGAGCTCCACGGCTCCCATTTGAGCTTAGGTAAGCACAACTAAGCAAAGGGATGTGTCCGAGGCTGTATTGACATATTCCATGAAATTAATAGTGTGTTCATATCCAGGAGAGGGCCAATTCTGCTTCAAAATGTTTACTTTAGCTAAACAGGTTTGCGTGGCATGCACTGGGTCTAAAAACAAAAGCAAAAAAAAAATAAAATAAAAAAGAAAATGGAAATAGCAGGACTGTTTATATTTGGGCACCAGGTTAGTACTGTGTGCCTTGGGGCTTAAAAGGGGTGGAAATGGGAAGGGGAAAAAAAGGGAAATAGCAGAATAAAAGCAATCAAGTACAAATAAAATAGGAAAAAGGTGGACTGTATTATAGCCAGCCAATCATACAGACAACATCTGCAGTACAACAGTAAAAACTGTGCAAACACCTTTCAGTCCATTTTTCCCCCAAACTCTGCACCATGATCTGAAGAAGCATTGGTTTTACAATGTGAAAGCACTTATCTGGCCCATTTTTACAAATAAATACTTTTACTGTGTGAAGCTGTGATGTTCCTGCCAATTTTTATGCTTTGGATTTTTGGTGTTTATTTGGCAGTTACCTTTATCAGTGACTGGGACTTGGTTCTTGTGTTTAACAAAATCTGCACCACTGGTGTACACACTCACGGGAATGTTAACCAAGAAAATGTTAGGGGCTGGTGTTGCTTTGATACATCAGTATGTGCTGGAGGCTGACGGTGGTGAGGAGGATAATGCTGGCAACTGCCTCAGACTGAGGAGGAGGAGGAGAAGAGTGTTCATACCCAGGGTAACCTAATAGGGGCTACATGATCTGGAGATAGTAGAGTGCTACAGAGTAGATGGGGACATACTTCAGCAGCTCTGTGAGCTGTGCCAGCCTCACCTCAGACTCAGAGCCAACAGAGGGGAACGCATGCCAGTGGATACCAAGGTATGTGTGTAGCCTTAAGAATACTAGCTACAGGTACTTTCCAAAGACCTACTGGAGACATCATGGGGGTCTCACAGGCTTCTGCATCCAGGGTACTCCACCAGTTCCTGGATGCCATGCTACTACATGCGAGTGAGCATATTTACTTCCCCAGCACCCGTGAGGAGTGGACCAGCAATATGCACCTCTTCCACCATGTAGCAGACTACCTGGAGGTACAGGGTGCCATACACTGCACGCACATCAAAGCATCACTCAGTGAGCGGGGTAGAGTCTACATAAACCACAAGGGCTTCCATTCCATCAACTTCCAGGTCATGTGCAATGCCCAGGGTATTATCATGAATGTGTGTGCTGGCAGCCCTCGAAGGTATTACGATTTCCACATCTGGTATTCCTCACAGTTGTATCAGGGATTTTCCAGGAGGGGGACATCCTGTATGGCCATCATGTGGGGGATGCTGGCTATGCACTGGAGCTGTGGATGATGACACCCATCAGAAATGCACACACACCCACTCAAGAATGCCATAATGAGGCACACAGACAAACTGGTATCATTGTAGAGCATGTGTTCGGGATGCTGAAGTCACGGTTCCGCTGCCTTGACATATCTTGTGGAGCCTTGCAGTACTCTCCAGCCACATCTGCACACATGTTCATAGGTTCATAGGTGTGTACTAGGCTAATGGCCCTGGATCTTTTACAAACCTAGCCCATAGGATTACCCTGACATCGTGCCACCTGACCTTCGTTCCCAGTGCCTCTATCGAGTAGAGCCACTGGAGTGATCCCATGGGGTGAATTTTCTATTTCCCATCCACTCATCAAGGTTTCTCTTGAAGAGGCCCAGTGAGGTGCTCTGTTTGACATGCATGAGAAGTCTATTCCATAGCAAGGGCAGTCTCTGGGTTATGAACCTGTCCCTCCAGCATGTTCTGTTGATTGTGGTAATGAGGTTGAGGTCACTGGAGCATGTGGTGCAGAGGGATTTCTTTAGCTGTAGCATTTCTAATAGAGCTGGATCAAACATGGCTTTGTATATCAAGCAGAGATTGCCTCTAAGTAGGCAATATGAGACAGAGAATATGGAGTTTTTTGAGTCTGTCCATATAGGACAAGTTTTGTGAGGTACTTTTGTGGCCTCTCCAGTTTTTGCAGGTGTCTAGTGAGGTACATGCCAAATGGGGCATTGTACATGATGACTGGCCTAATGAGGAAAGAGTAGAGGGAGACAATGACCTCTTTCTTCCTGGATGCAAAACCCTTAGTATTGAAATGTGCCACATAGAAGGACTTTCTGACCATAGTGGCAATGTGATGGTCAAAAGAGAGGCTGCTGTCAGCCTGTGTTTCCAGATCTCTTATAACACCTTCTGTGTTCAGTGGACTACCATCGATGTGGTAATTCATGGGAACTGGGTTTTTCCCAAAGGGAATGATGACACATTTTTTGGCATTGAGCTTAAGGCCATGGTTCTGACAACAGTCGTTGGTTTCAGTGAGGCCTTTCTGTAGGATGTCAACATCACCTGGGGAGTTAATAATAGCTCCCAACTTGCAATTGTCTGTGAATTTTCTCAGCTATAGACCCTTTGCATTGGCCTGGACTTCAGAGAAGTAGATACCAAAGAGGAGAGGACCCTAGACCGCACCCTGTGGGACTCCACTTGTGACTGGTCAGCAGTCTGACTTGGACTCTGCTTCTTTCACACTGTGGGTTCTATTTGTGAGCCAGTTTGCAACCCACCTAGTGATATAGGGATTGATGCCTAGCTTAGTGAGTTTTTCTATGATTCCTGAATGGAGAATGGTATCAAACGCCATGGCCAGATCAAAGTAGGCTGTATGAACCACCTTGCCTTCATCCACAGCTCTGGTGATTGACTCAAAGAAGTTGACCAAGTTGAGCAGGCATGATCTACCCTTCACAAAACCAAACTGTGTGGGATCCAGAGTTTGGAGATTCCCTATATCCTTGTTTCTTAGGTCCATGATGATGCATTCCATAGCTTTGCATATCAGACTTGTCAGGCTAATGGGGCGATAGTTCCCAGGGTCTGTAGTCACTCCTTTGTGGAGAGGTATGACTGTAGCAGTGTGCCATTCAATAGGGGCAAAGTCTGAGGTGAGGGTGTAATTGAACAGGGCACACAGGTGCGGTGCGAGTTCACTCTGTAGTTCATGTAGAGCACAGCCAGGGGATATTGTCAGGTCCCATGGAAGCTGTATTCTTGGCCTTCAGTAGTGCTGTTTTAACCTGTGCAGCAGTAATACTGGGTGCCTGGCAATCTACTGGTATTATGATTGGTCCTTGGGGGGAGAGAGGGGTAAAGTTGGCACTGAATCTGTCAGCCAGTATATTGGCAATATCTATTGGGTCTGTATAGGAGGTACAATTGTGCAGTAGCTCAGAGCAAATCTGCATATTGCCATGGAGATTCTTTACATAACTATAGAAGGCCATGTGGTTGTCTTTACTATCTGCTGCATTTCTGTTTTCCTAGCTAGCTTTAGAGGATTTAATGAGGGATCTCAACTTTTTGTTGAGGCTGATAAGGGTGTTTTTCCAGTCTTGAAGCTTCACCTTATTCCGCATCAGTTTCCTCCTTCTGTTGTAGAGTTTTTTATGGTAAGGGACCACCAGATTGGCTTCTTTTTTTGGAGGAGAGTGCCTTGGTTCTATTGGATATGGCGAGATGCTTGCATTTGTGTACGTGTTGTACAGTGCATTGGTGTAAAATTCGGTGGTCATGCAACTATTCTCCATTTGCATGGGTGCCATGAAGTTAGCCACCTCTTTTTTTAGGAGCCCAAAGTTAGCTTTGGAGAAGTTTTTCATGTTAGTTACTTTTGTGAGGGGGGGTGGAAGGGATGTGGATTTCCAGGTTGATTAGTTTGTGGTCGGATCTATCCAGAGAGGAGTTAACTATTGGTGTAGAGCAATGGTCATCCATGTTAGTAATGACCAGGTCAAGGATGTTGCTACATCTAGTGGGGGTAAGAACGAGCTGGTCCAGGGCATTTGAATTAATAAATTCCAGGAAATGTTGGGCAAGTCGCCCAGTATGAGAGTGTTGGGTTGGACCCTAATATTCTCCAATGTGCTTTTGAATGTGGATTGTGAGTCTTGGGACATTGTTGGGGGCCTATAGCAGGCTACAACCTGAATCTCTGTCTTACCCAATATTAGCTGCACCTGAAGTATCTCTGATGCATTATGTTGGGCTACCAGTCTGGAGGTGTGTGCATCCTTTATGAATATTAAAAAACTCCATCGCCTTTGGAGCGATTCATACTTGCCATGCTAAACAATATGATTCTGCGGAAACAGCTGCAGGAGGAACAGCATGGGGAAGGGCCACACAGCCCCCACCATTGCCAAGGTCCCCACAGGCATAGAGGGACTCAGAGGAAGAACCCCCTGAGCCAGCTCCTGTAGGCAGATGGAGGTGTGCCCAGTGTGGCCTGGCCTTGGCAAAGAGGCAACACATAGCACACACACTGACACTGTAGGCACCCAGGGGCTGACACCTCTCTCTGAC